>NC_052317.1:40081465-40146465 GCF_016432855.1 Salvelinus namaycush
TGGAGTGATAGAGGTAAATACTGGAGTGATAGAGGTAGATACTGGAGTGATAGAGGTAGATACTGGAGTGATAGAGGTAGATACTGGAGTGATAGAGGTAGATACTGGAGTGATAGAGGCAGATACTGGAGTGGTAGAGGTAGATACTAGAGTGATAGAGGTAGATACTGGAGTGGTAGAGGTAGATACTGGAGTGATAGAGGCAGATACTGGAGTGATAGAGGCAGATACTGGAGTGATAGAGGTAGATACTGGAGTGATAGAGGTAGATACTGGAGTGATAGAGGCAGATACTGGAGTGATAGAGGTAGATACTGGAGTGATAGAGGCAGATACTGGAGTGGTAGAGGTAGATACTGGAGTGATAGAGGTAGATACTGGAGTGATAGAGGTAGATACTGGAGTGGTAGAGGTAGATACTGGAGTGGTAGAGGTAGATACTGGAGTGATAGAGGCAGATACTGGAGTGATAGAGGCAGATACTGGAGTGATAGAGGCAGATACTGGAGTGATAGAGGTAGATACTGGAGTGATAGAGATAGATACTGGAGTGATAGAGGTAGATACTGGAGTGATAGAGGCAGATACTGGAGTGATAGGGGTACAGTGCCCTCCACAAATATTGGCGTCCTCGGTAAATATGAGCCAAACGTGCTGTGAAAATATAGTATTTATTGTTTATCCTCTTGGTCTTGCATTCAAAATATTCACAAAAATCTAACCTTTAATTGAAGTAAAGTAATTGAAAGAAAAAAATACATTGTTATCATAAAACAAATATTTTTTCTCAAATATATGTGTGCCTCAATTATTGGCACCCTTTCATTCAATAGATTGTGCAACCTCCCTTTGCCAAGATAACAGCTCTGAGTCTTCTCCTATAATGCGTAATGAGGTTGGAGAACACATGGCAAGGGATCTGAGACCATTCCTCCATACAGAATCTCTCCAGATCCTTCAGAGTCCCAGGTCCCGGCTTGTGGAATCTCTTCAGCTGTCACGCCCTGACCTTAGAGAGCCTTTTTATGTCTCTATTTGGTTTGGTCAAGGTGTGATTTGGGGTGGGCATTCTATGTTTTTGTTTTCTATGATTTTGTATTTCTATGTTTTGGCCGGGTATGGTTCTCAATCAGGGGCAGCTGTCTATCGTTGTCTCTGATTGGGAACCATACTTAGGTAGCCCTTTTTCCCTCCTTTCGTTGTGGGAAGTTAACTTTGTTTGTGGCACTATAGCCTTAAGCGTCACGGTCGTGTTTGTATTGTTTATTTGTTTTTGTCGGCGTCATCCTAATAAAAAGGATTATGTATTATGTAGTTCTTTCATCGGCCGTGACATCAGCTCATCCCACAGGTGTTCTATGGGGTTTAGGCCAGGGGACTGGGAAAGCCATGGCAAAACCTTGATTCTGTGGTCAGTGAACCATTTTTGTGTTGATTTTGAGGTGTGCTTTGGATCATTGTCCTGCTGGAAGATCTAACCACGGCCCAGTTTAACCTTCCTAGCAGAGGCAGTCAGGTTTTGATTTAATATCTGCTGTTACTTGATGGAGTCCATGATACCATGTATCCTAAGTTGTCCAGGCCCTTTTGGAGGAAAAACAGCCCCACAACATCAAAGTTTCACCACCATACTTCACAGTGGGGATGAGGTGCTTTTCTGCATGGCTATCTTTCTGTCTACGACAAACCCACCTCTGGGGTTGACCATAGAACCCGGTCCCATTGAAAGTTCCAGTCACCTCTGGCAAACTGTAGGTGCTTGAGTTTGTTGTTTGATGACAGCAAAGGCTTTTTTATGCCAACTCTCCCAAACAACTTGTGGTTATGTAGGTGACGTCTGATCGTAGTTTTGGAGACTTTCTGACCCCAAGACCCAAATAACATCTGCAATTCTCCAGCTGTGATCCTTGGAGATTTTTTGGCCACTCTAACCATCCTCCTCACTGTGCGTGGGGTCAATATAGACACACGTCCTCTTCCAGGCTGATTGTTAACATCTCCAGTTGCTTTAAACTTCTTCATTATTGCCCTGATAGTAGAAATGGCCATTTTCAACCATTAAGCTATTTTCTTCTAGCCATTTCCTGATTTGTGCAGCTCAACAACCTTTTGTCGCACATCATTACTGTAATCTCGAGTCTTTCCCATTGTGATGGATGACTATGGGAACTTGGCCTGTGTGTCACCTCATAGTTATACCCCAGTGAAACAGGAAGTCATGGCTTACCACTTAAGTGTTCCTAATCACTCTGGTGAACTTAAAAACGTAAAATAGGAATAGGAATATACTTCAGTTATATTTTACTCATAAGAATTTCTAGGGGTGCCAATAATTGTGGCACACGTTTCAGAGAGAAACATTTTTATTTCACATGTATTTTTTTCAATCAATTTACTTAAATTAAAGGTTAAATTTTTGTGAATATTTTGAATGAAAGACCAATAGGATTAACAGCAAAGCCATTTTTTTCACACAGCCCATTTTGCTCATATTTACCAAGGGTGCCAATATAAAGAACACAGTGGCCTCCATCATTCTTGAATGGAAAAAGTTTGGAACTACCAAGACTCTTCCTAGAGCTGGCCGCCCGGCCAAACTGAGCAATCGGGGGAGAAGGGCCTTGGTCAGGGATTGATTAAGTGGGCTGGGGGGGAAGGTAGTTGGAGGCAGGGGGAGAATGGCCTTGGTCAGGGATTGATTAAGTGGGCTGGGGGGGAAGGTAGTTGGAGGCAGGGGGAGAAGGGCCTTGGTCAGGGATTGATTAAGTGGGCTGGGGGGGAAGGTAGTTGGAGGCAGGGGGAGAAGGGCCTTGGTCAGGGATTGATTAAGTGGGCTGGGGGGGAAGGTAGTTGGAGGCAGGGGGAGAAGGGCATTGGTCAGGGATTGATTAAGTGGGCTGGGGGGGAAGGTAGTTGGAGGCAGGGGGAGAAGGGCCTTGGTCAGGGATTGATTAAGTGGGCTGGGGGGGAAGGTAGTTGGAGGCAGGGGGAGAAGGGCCTTGGTCAGGGATTGATTAAGTGGGCTGGGGGGGAAGGTAGTTGGAGGCAGGGGGAGAAGGGCCTTGGTCAGGGATTGATTAAGTGGGCTGGGGGGGAAGGTAGTTGGAGGCAGGGGGAGAAGGGCCTTGGTCAGGGATTGATTAAGTGGGCTGGGGGGGAAGGTAGTTGGAGGCAGGGGGAGGAGGGCCTTGGTCAGGGATTGATTAAGTGGGCTGGGGGGGAAGGTAGTTGGAGGCAGGGGGAGAAGGGCCTTGGTCAGGGATTGATTAAGTGGGCTGGGGGGGAAGGTAGTTGGAGGCAGGGGGAGAAGGGCCTTGGTCAGGGATTGATTAAGTGGGCTGGGGGGGAAGGTAGTTGGAGGCAGGGGGAGAATGGCCTTGGTCAGGGATTGATTAAGTGGGCTGGGGGGGAAGGTAGTTGGAGGCAGGGGGAGAATGGCCTTGGTCAGGGATTGATTAAGTGGGCTGGGGGGGAAGGTAGTTGGAGGCAGGGGGAGAATGGCCTTGGTCAGGGATTGATTAAGTGGGCTGGGGGGGAAGGTAGTTGGAGGCAGGGGGAGAATGGCCTTGGTCAGGGATTGATTAAGTGGGCTGGGGGGGAAGGTAGTTGGACGCAGGGGGAGAAGGGCCTTGGTCAGGGATTGATTAAGTGGGCTGGGGGGGAAGGTAGTTGGACGCAGGGGGAGAAGGGCCTTGATCAGGGATTGATTAAGTGGGCTGGGGGGGAAGGTAGTTGGAGGCAGGGGGAGGAGGAGAAATAGAATATCTATTCCAGGATTGCTTCTATACTACCATTACTTTCATTCAGCAATATTCCATCCTTAGTGTCATCCAGGCATTTATATTTTATTTTATTTAGCTAGGCAAGTCAGTTAAGAACAAATTCTTATTTACAATGACGGCCTACCAAAAGGCAAAAGGCATCCTGCGGGGACGGGGGCTGGGATTAAAAATGATAAAATGAAATATAAATATAGGAGAAAACACACATCAATAATGGCATGATAATGATTGCATCTCAAATGGCTCCCTATTCCCTATGTAGTGTACTACGTTTGACCAGGGCCCATAACCACCCTATTCCCTATGTAGTGTACTACGTTTGACCAGGGCCCATAACCACCCTATTCCCTATGTAGTGTACTACGTTTGACCAGGGCCCATAACCACCCTATTCCCTATGTAGTGTACTACGTTTGACCAGGGCTACATAGGGACACTAAAAGACTTGAAGACATTGACATTCTGTTCTGAAGACATAGCACATCAGTTTCAAGTGCCTGTGCAGTGACCCTCAGAAGCTTTTAAAGGTGCCAACAAACAACTACGACTCGTAGGCACAGAGACAAACAACTACGACTCGTAATCACAGAGACAAACAACTACGACTCGTAGGCACAGAGACAAACAACTACGACTCGTAGGCACAGAGACAAACAACTACGACTCGTAAGCACAGAGACAAACAACTATGACTCGTAGGCACAGAGACAAACAACTACGACTCGTAGGCACAGAGACAAATAACTACGACTCGTAGGCACAGAGACAAACAACTACGACTCGTAGGCACAGAGACAAACAACTACGACTCGTAGGCACAGAGACAAACAACTACGACTCGTAGGCACAGAGACAAACAACTACGACTCGTAGGCACAGAGACAAACAACTACGACTCGTAGGCACAGAGACAAACAACTACGACTCGTAGGCACAGAGACAAACAACTACGACTCGTAGGTACAGAGACAAACAACTACGACTCGTAGGCACAGAGACAAACAACTACGACTCGTAATCACAGAGACAAACAACTACGACTCGTAGGCACAGAGACAAACAACTACGACTCGTAGGCACAGAGACAAACAACTACGACTCGTAAGTAAACTGCAAGTTTCCAGTATTTTTTTACAAGAACATTTTGTGTTTTGTTTGTTTGCCATTGCAATTCGGTTTGCCTTTGTGAATGTTAGTTCACAGTGTGTGTGTGTGTGTGTGTGTGTGTGTGTGTGTGTGTGTGTGTGTGTGTGTGTGTGTGTGTGTGTGTGTGTGTGTGTGTGTGTGTACTGTAAATGTAAGCCCAGTGCTCATTCTCTTTGAAAGCAGCTATCTGCATGGTGTTTGTCATTCATTGCATTTCTGTGTGTGTGTGGCATTCTCCCCTGCACACACACACCTCCCTCCGTATCTCCCCTCTCAGCTTAGCCTCTCACCTGCCTCCTCATCTGGGTGACATTTCAGATCACGGCGCTCTGAATGCGTCTGACATTTTTGCTCAACTGCATTCAGTGGGTCCTGCCCATCCTAGCGTTTCCTTCCTTCTCCCCCCACTCTGCATTGTGTGACTAGAGGGATGTGACTCAAATGGCCCCCTAGGCCGTATGTAGTGCACTACTTTGGATCAGAGCCCTGGTCAAAAGTAGTGCACAATACAGGGAAAAGGGGTAAACTTTACCTGAAAACAAACTGCCTGTTTTTTGTAGATAGCAGATTGTATGTATGTATGCATGCATGCATGTATGTATGTATGTATGTATGTATGTATGTATGTATGTATGTATGTATGTATGTATGTATGTATGTATGTATGTATGTATGTATGCATGTATGTATGCATGTATGCATGTATGTATGTATGCATGTATGTATGCATGTATGTATGCATGTATGTATGTATGTATGTATGTACATACATACATACATACATACATACATACATACATACATACATACATACATACATACATACATACATACATACATACAGTTGAAGTCGGAAGTTTACATACACCTTAGCCAAATACAGTTTTTCACATATCCTGACATTTAATCCTTGTAAAAATTCCCTGTTTTAGGTCAGTTAGGATCACCACTTTATTTTAAGAATGTGAAATGTCAGAATAATAGTAGAGAGAATGATTTATTTCAGCTTTTATTTCTTTCATCACATTCCCAATGTGTCAGAGTTTACATACACTCAATTAGTATTTGGTAGCCTTGCCTTTTAAATTGTTTAACTTGGGTCAAATGTTTCGGGTAGCCTTCCACAGACTTCCCACAATAAGTTGGTTGAATTTTGGCCCATTCCTCCTGACAGAGCTGGTGTAACCGAGTCAGGTTTGTAGGCCTCCTTGCTTGCACACACTTTTTCTGTTCTGCCCACAAATTTTCAATGGGATTGAGGTCAGGGCTTTGTGATGGCCACTCCAATACCTTGACTTTGTTGTCCTTAAGCCATTTTGCCACAACTTTGGAAGTATGCTTGGGGTCATTGTCCATTTGGAAGACCCATTTGCGACCAAGCTTTAACTTCCTGACTGATGTCTTGAGATGTTGCTTCAATATATCCACATAATTTTCCGCCCTCATGATGCCATCTATTTTGTGAAGTGCACCAGTCCCTCCTGCAGCAAAGCACCCCCAACAACATGATGCTGCCACCCCCGTGCTTCACGGTTGGGATGGTGTTCTTCGGCTTGCAAGCCTTTCCCTTTTTCCTCCAAACATAATGATGGTCATTACAGTTCTATTTTTGTTTCATCAGACCAGAGGGCATTTCTCTAAAAGTGCAATCTTTGTCCCCATGTGCAGTTGCAAACCGTAGTCTGGCTTTTTTATGGCGGTTTTGGTGCAGTGGCTTCATCCTTGCGGAGCGGCCTTTCAGCTTATGTCGATATAGGACTCGTTTTACTGCGGATATAGATACTTTTGTACTGGTTTCCTCCAGCATCTTCACAAGGTCCTTTGCTGTTGTTCTGGGATTGATTTGCACTTTTCGCACCAAAGTACGTTCATCTCTAGGAGACAGAACGCGTCTCCTTCCTGAGGGATATGACGGCTGCGTGGTCCCATGGTGTTTATACTTGCATACTATTGTTTGTACAGGTGAACGTGGTACCTTCAGGCGTTTGGAAATTGCTTCCAAGGATGAACCAGACTTCTGTAGGCCTACAATTTTTTGGCTGATTTCTTTTGGTTGATTGGCTGATTTCTTTTGATTTTCCCATGATGTCAAGAAAAGAGGCACAGAGTTTGAAGGTGGGCCTTGAAATACATCCACAGGTACACCTCCAATTGACTCACATTATGTCAATTAGCCTATCAGAAGCTTCTAAAGCCTTGACATCATTTTCTGGAATTGTCCAAGCGGTTTAAAGGCACAGTCAACTTAGTGTATGTAACTTCTGTCCCACTGGAATTATAAGTGAAATAGTCTGTCTATAAACAATTGTTGGAAAAATTACTTGTGTCATGCAAAGAACTTGCCAAAACTATAGTTTGTTAACAAGAAATGTGTGGGGTGGTTGAAAAACAAGTTTTAATGACTCCAACCTAAGTGTATGTAAACGTCCGACTTCAACTATACATACAGTACCACCATCTTTTTAGTTTGTAGTATAATAGAAAAACTACAATAGCATTTTTATCCTCCCACCAAATGAAACACTTTGATGTTCCATGATAACATTATATTTAGGTTGTCGTACTGTATTCATCATAGTGTATTTTAAGTCAAATTCACGCTCGTAATAGATTGTGTTGTAAGGGGATTTGCTTTTAAACTGCAGTCTTGAATGCGCAAGCACTGTTTGATGAAACATATTGAAGAAGGATCTTGTTTTGATTTAATCTCCATCCATCTTGGACACATGTCTGTTGTCTTTCCACCAGGACAAGGTGGCATTCTGTCTGTAGCTGTGCTCAGTCAGCTGCGCTCTGCTTCCTCCCCAGTCCCTGCTTCGTCCCCAGTCCCTGCCTTCCCCAGTCCAATCCCTGCTTCCTCCCCAATACCTGCCTTCCCCAGTCCAATCCCTGCCTCCTTCCCAGTCCAGTCCCTGCTTCGTCCCCAGTCCCTGCCTTCCCCAGTCCAATCCCTGCCTCCTTCCCAGTCCAGTCCCTGCTTCGTCCCCAGTCCCTGCCTTCCCCAGTCCAATCCCTGCCTCCTTCCCAGTCCAGTCCCTGCTTCCTCCCCAATACCTGCCATCCCCAGTCCAATCCCTGCCTCCTTCCAAGTCCAGTCCCTGTTTCCTCTCAAATCCCTGCCTTCCCCAGTCCCTGCCTCCTCCCCAATCCCTGCCTTCCCCAGGCCAGTCCCTGCCCTCCCCAGTCCAGTCTCTGCTTCCTCCCCAATCCCTGCCTTCCCCAGTCCAGGCCAGTCCCTGCCCTCCCCAGTCCAGTCCCTGCTTCCTCCCCAATCCCTGCCTTCCCCAGTCCAATCCCTGCCTCCTTCCCAGTCCAGTCCCTGTTTCCTCTCAAATCCCTGCCTTCCCCAGTCCCTGTTTCCTCCCCAATCCCTGCCTTCCCCAGGCCAGTCCCTGCCTTCCCCAGTCCCTGTTTCCTCCCCAATCCCTGCCTTCCCCAGGCCAGTCCCTGCCCTCCCCAGTCCCTGTTTCCTCCCCAATCCCTGCCTTCCCCAGGCCAGTCCCTGCCCTCCCCAGTCCCTGTTTCCTCCCAGTCCCTGTTTCCTCCCCAGTGGTTCAGTCAAGCTTCTAATCTAACAGCACTAGCATATGGTCAGGCTTTCTCCTCTCTTGGTCTTTGCCAAATGGCACCCTATGCCCTTTCAAGTGCACTACTTGTGACCATGGCCCATAGGGCTCTCATCAAAAGTAGTGCACTATAGAGAATAGGGTGTTATTTAGGACACATTCTGGGTCCGTGTCACTCAAACATGAACTCCACTGACTCGCCGCTAGCTTGTGGTGTCCTAGCGGTCCCATCCCACAGCTTGATGCTGGGCTCATTGACAGCCATTCAAACTCAGCTAGCCTTGCCTAGCTTTAACCCAGACCAGACGTGTGTAGTAGGATGATCTCCACATTGAGCGATTACAGATCTCTACCCTGGTCTGTGTCCCAAATGGCACCCTATTCCTTAAATAGTGTACTGCATAGGAAATATAGGGTGCTATTTGTGAAGCAAGACTGGTCTCAGTGCCAGCAGGGCAGGGTGCCAGTGTTCTGTCCGTTGCGCTCGGTGTGGCAGCAGCTGTGACACCGCCAGCTACCAGACAGATAGACAATGGTCTGGCTGGTGAGTCGGAGCCCTCAGTCCTATATAATGAGGGTCCAATCAATCTGGACTCTCTTCCACCCTGCCTGCTGGGCCAAAATCACAGCCATGTGTGTGAATGAGTCATCTGATATAGGTGTGAAGGAGCCTGTTGAATCGGGACATGGTAAGCAGAGAGGGGCAAGGGAAGGGAAGGGGACTTCAAGAAAAATACACGTTGGTTCTCGACATGCGACCGACCAGCATATTAGGTCTGCAGTTATAATACTGACCAACTCAGTGGCCTGAAGGTTAGAGTGTCCACCCTGACATCAGAAGGCTGGGGGTTTGATCCCCGGTTCGAGGTATGCCAAAAGAACGATGTCTCTCTGCTTGGCATTCTCTGTTCCTTCTCCCTGTCCAGGCTGCAGACTACAGGGTACGGGGAAGTAGCCTAGCCTTAGTTTACAGTAGTTATGAAAATAATTTCTTGTTTACTCAGAACGTTGACGCTCAGCGCAGACCAAAACCAGGGCACTGAGCGTTTAGGCTAGCAAAGAGCTAGCAAAGAGCTACACACTACAGAGAGAGCCATGGAATGGACTATCCTCCACAGGTCTACAGACTGAGACGACTGAAACAGCACTCTGTTCTCCCATCCCACCCCTGGCAGAATCGCAATCACACAAATAAACTCTATATCTACCTCATTTCATTTGTGGTGATATGGTTGCTCTTGTCCATCTTCACAAGCTCTTCACATGCGAAGTGGGCTGCTCGGTGTGAGTGTGACATGGGTTTTGAGAGAGAAGCAGCCAGAGGAAAGGAAAGGTGCGGTGTAGCACATCATTATCAAATCATCATCAGTGTGTCGTGCTTAGGCATACCTGCTGTGTGCCTGTGTGATGTATCACAAACACAGATTATTATTATTGACAAGCTAGTGGTGTAGTTTCCTGCTATTCATAAACTTGGGGTGTGGTTTCCTGTTTTTTTCTTTTATACATTTTTTCCTTTCACCTTTATTTAACCAGGTAGGCCAGTTGAGAACAAGTTCTCATTTACAACTGCGACCTGACTAAGATAAAGCAAAGCAGTGCGACAAAAACAACAACACAGAGTTACACATGGAATAAACAAACGTACAGTCAATAAAACAATAGAAAAATCTATGTACAGTGTGTGCAAATGTAGTAGAGTAGGGAGGTAAGGCAATAAATAGGCCATAGTGGCGAAATAATTACAATTTAGCATTAACACTGGAGTGATTGATGTGGAGATGTTGATGTGCAAGTAGAGATACTGGGGTGCAAAAGAGCAAAAAATAAATAACAATATGGGATGATATAGTTGGGTGGGCTATTTACAGATGAGCTGTGTACAGGTACAGTGCTCTGACAGCTGATGCTTAAAGTTAGTGAGGGAGATATAAGTCTCCAGCTTCAGTGATGTTTGCAATTCGTTCCAGTCATTGGCAGCAGAGAACTGGAGGGAAAGGCGGCCAAAGGAGGTGTTGGCTTTGGGGATGATCAAAGGGGATGAAGTAGACATACTGATGGGTGAAGTAGACATACTGATGGGTGAAGTAGACATACTGATGGTGAAGTAGACATACTGATGGTGAAGTAGACATACTGATGGTGAAGTAGACGTACTGATGGTGAACTAGACGTACTGATGGTGAACTAGACGTACTGATGGTGAACTAGACGTACTGATGGTGAACTAGACATACTGATGGTGAACTAGACGTACTGATGGTGAAGTAGACGTACTGATGGTGAAGTAGACGTACTGATGGTGAAGTAGACGTACTGATGGTGAAGTAGACGTACTGATGGTGAAGTAGACGTACTGATGGTGAAGTAGACGTACTGATGGTGAAGTAGACGTACTGATGGTGAACTAGACATACTGATGGTGAACTAGACATACTGATGGTGAACTAGACATACTGATGGTGAGCTAGATATACTGATGGTGAACTAGACATACTGATGGTGAACTAGACATACTGATGGTGAACTAGACTGTCACGATCGTCTTCTTGTGAGAAAGTGGACCAAGGCGCAGCGTTTGCAAAATACATCTTTTATTTTAGAAGAGAGAAAAAACAAGAAGCTAACAACTATACACAAACTAACAAACTGACGACCGTGAAGCTATATAGACAAATAGTGTTGACACAAACACTACACATAGACAATTACCCACAAACACATGATGCCCATGGCTGCCTTAAATATGGCTCCCAATTAGAGACAATAAACCACAGCTGTCTCTAATTGAGAACCAATCCAGGCAGCCATCGACATACAAACACCTAGACAAGTCTTTACCCCATTAAACCTACAAACCCCTAGACAAACCAAAACACATACTTCCCCATGTCACACCCTGACCTAACTAAAATAATAATGAAAACAAAGATAACTAAGGCCAGGGTGTGACATAACCCCCCCCTTAAGGTGCGAACTCCGGGCGCACCAGCATAAAGTCTAGGGGAGGGTCTGGGTGGGCGTCTGTCCACGGTGGCGGCTCTGGCACTGGTCGTGGTCCCCACCCCACCATAGTCACTACCCGCTTTCGTAGCCTCCTCCAAATGACCACCCGCCAACTTAACCCCACTGGATTAAGGGGCAGCACCGGACTAAGTGGCAGCACCGGACTAAGGGGCAGCACCGGACTAAGTGGCAGCACCGGACTAAGGGGCAGCACCGGACTAAGGGGCAGCACCAGGATAAGGGGCAGCACCAGGATAAGGGGCAGCACCAGGATAAGGGGCAGCACCAGGATAAGGGGCAGCACCAGGATAAGGGGCAGCTCCGGACTGAGGGACGGCAGCTCCGGACTGAGGGACAGCACCGGACTGAGGGGCAGCACCGGACTGAATGGCGGATCCTGGCTGGCTGGCTCTGGCGGATCCTGGCTGGCTGGTGGATCCTGGCTGGCTGGCTCTGGCGGATCCTGGCTGGACGGCTCTGGCGGATCCTGGCTGGACGGCTCTGGCGGATCCTGGCTGGACGGCTCTGGCGGATCCTGGCTGGACGGCTCATGGCTGGCTGACGGATCTGGCTGCTCATGGCTGGCTGACGGATCTGGCTGCTCATGGCTGGCTGACGGATCTGGCTGCTCATGGCTGGCTGACGGATCTGTCTGCTCATGGCTGGCTGACGGATCTGGCTGCTCATGGCTGGCTGACGGATCTGGCTGCTCATGGCTGGCTGACGGATCTGGCTGCTCATGGCTGGCTGACGGATCTGGCTGCTCATGGCTGGCTGACGGATCTGGCTGCTCATGGCTGGCTGACGGATCTGGCTGCTCATGGCTGGCTGACGGCTCTGGCTGCTCATGGCTGGCGGAAGGCTCTGGCTGCTCATGGCTGGCGGAAGGCTCTGGCTGATCCTGTCTGGCGGAAGGCTCTGGCTGATCCTGTCTGGCGGAAGGCTCTGGCTGATCCTGTCTGGCGGAAGGCTCTGGCTGATCCTGTCTGGCGGAAGGCTCTGGCTGATCCTGTCTGGCGGAAGGCTCTGGCTGATCCTGTCTGGCGGAAGGCTTTGGCTGCTCCTGCCTGGCGGAAGGCTCTAGCGGCTCCTGTCTGGCGGAAGGCTCTAGCGGCTCCTGTCTGGCGGACGGCTCTGAAGGCTCATGGCAGACGGGCGGCTTTGCAGGCTCAGTACAGACGGGCGGCTTTGAATACTCAGTACAGACGGGCAGTTCATGCGGCGCTTGGCAGACGGACAGTTCAGACGGCGTTGGGCAGACGGGCAGTTCAGGCGCCGTTGGGCAGACGGGCAGTTCAGGCGCCGTTGGGCAGACGGGCAGTTCAGGCGCCGTTGGGCAGACGGCAGACTCTGGCCGGCTGAGACGCACTGTAGGCCTGGTGCGTGGTGCCGGAACTGGAGGTACCGGGCTGAGGACACGCATCTCAGGGCTAGTGCGGGGAGCAGCAACAGGACGCACAGGACTCTGGGGACACACAGGAGGCTTGGTGCGTGGTTTAGGCACTGGTGGTAAAGGGCTGGAGACACGCACCATAGGGCTAGTCCGTGGAGGAGGAACAGGGCTCTGGAGACGCACTGGAAGCCTGGTGCGTGGTGTAGGCACTGGTGGTACTGGGCTGGAGCGGGGAGGTGGCGCCGGAAATACCGGACCGTGCAGGCGTACTGGCTCCCTTGAGCACTGAGCCTGCCCAACCTTACCTGGTTGTATGCTCCCCGTCGCCCGACCAGTGCGGGGAGGTGGAATAATCCGCACCGGGCTATGTAGGCGAACCGGGGACACCATGCGTAAGGCTGGTGCCATGTAAGCCGGCCCGAGGAGACGCACTGGTGGCCAGATGCGTTGGGCCGGCTTCATGACATCCGGCTCAACGCTCAATCTAGCCCGGCCGATACGTGGAACTGGAATGTACCGAACCGGGATATGCACGCGTACAGGAGACACCATGCGCTCTACTGCGTAACACGGTGTCTGCCCGTACTCTCGCTCTCCACGGTAAGTACAGGGAGTAGGCGCAGGTCTCCTACCTGACTTCGCCACACTCCCTTTAAGGCCCCCCCCAAGAAATTGTTGGGTAGTACTCACGGGCTTCCAGCCTTGCCTCCGTGCTGCCTCCTCATATCGCCTCCTCTCGGCTTTAGCTGCCTCCAGCTCTTCACGAGGGAGGCGATATTCTCCCGGTTGTGCCCAAGGACCCTTTCCATCCAGTATCTCCTCCCATGTCCATGAATCCTGTGTAGGTGGGTCCTTTTGCCGCTTGACACGCCGCTTGGTCCATGTGTTGGTGGGTAATTCTGTCACGATCGTCTTCTTGTGAGAAAGTGGACCAAGGCGCAGCGTTTGCAAAATACATCTTCTTTTATTTTAGAAGAGAGAAAAAACAAGAAACTAACAACTATACACAAACTAACAAAATAACAAACTGACGACCGTGAAGCTATATAGACAAATAGTGTTGACACAAACACTACACATAGACAATTACCCACAAACACATGATGCCCATGGCTGCCTTAAATATGTCTCCCAATTAGAGACAATAAACCACAGCTGTCTCTAATTGAGAACCAATCCAGGCAGCCATCGACATACAAACACCTAGACAAGACATTACCCCATTAAACCTACAAACCCCTAGACAAACCAAAACACATACTTCCCCATGTCACACCCTGACCTAACTAAAATAATAATGAAAACAAAGATAACTAAGGCCAGGGTGTGACATAGACATACTGATTGTGAACTAGACATACCGATGGTGAACTAGACATACCGATGGTGAACAAGATATACTGATGGGGAACTTGACATACTGATGGTGAACTAGACATACTGATGGTGAACTAGACATACTGATGGTGAACTAGATATACTGATGGTGAACTAGATATACTGATGGTGAACTAGATATACTGATGGTGAACTAGACATACTGATGGTGAACTAGACATACTGATGGTGAACTAGACATACTGATGGTGAACTAGATATACTGATTGTGAACTAGACATACCGATGGTGAACTAGACATACTGATGGTGAACTAGATATACTGATGGTGAACTAGACATACTGATGGGGAACTAGACATACTGATGGTGAAGTAGACATACTGATGGTAAAGTAGATATACTGATGGTGAAGTAGACATACTGATGGTGAACTAGACATACTGATGGTGAAGTAGACATACTGATGGTGAACTAGATATACTGATGGTGAAGTAGACATACTGATGGTGAACTAGACATACTGATGGTGAACTAGACATACTGATGGTGAACTAGACATACTGATGGTGAAGTAGACATACTATAATTGTTATGACTGAAAATACAATATTTTGCTATGTACAGTAACTACTGTGTAAAAAAAAAGTCCAGTGTGTGTAGAATGTAATTAAGTAAGAAAAAATAAAAAAAAGTTATTTTTGTCCTCTGAAGACGGGCCAATAATAAAATGTAAAATTAAAGTCTAGTGGAGTTTCCAGGCTGTTTTTGTTGCTATCGTAGTACAATTCTCACGCCAGGTGTTTACGGTAGTGTCGCTGCACAGGCACAGTTTCCGTCATTAGGGTTCAGCATGATGGCTTTTGATGAGCTTTTCATTTGATATCTCTTCTTGAGTAGCATTCAAACATGTAATGTCACCATTGTTTTTAGACAATGGCCAATAATGAGCTCCCTCGTCTGACACACTGATTGGCTGTCTGATGTGCTAAAACGGGGTCAATCGTGCGGCAGGTGCACTAAACAAGTGGCACCAAATCACCTCATCCTCAGAAGCGCAGCAGGAAGCGGTCAGGGAATGCCGTGGCAACGCGATCCTTGTTTATTGCGCGGCCTGGCAGGTACTGTAGGTGTCTGAACAATGGCTCAGTTTTGTGTCGACAATCAAGTAGGTCCAGTTTAGTTCATGCTGAAATTAGCCACAGTATATATAACCGCAGTGTAGGCATAGGCTATATTCAGGCTCTACTCTACAGAGGCTGCACCTGCACAGTTTAGAATAGGCTGAAATGGAATGGAAAGGGTTCTATGAATGGAATTAGGAACATCCATGGATGTGGACTAGAAAGCTAGAGAAAGCTGTGGTTGCCTCTCAGATGCCACTCTGTGGGAACTGGTCAAAAGTATTGCACTCTATAGGGAATAGAGTGTCATTTTAGATGCATTTTAATTTTTTAGCCATGCTATCTTCTCCTTCCAGGAGTCCGTTTCTAATGAGTTACAATGGCAGCTCCACACCCCTCCCCACCCACACAGTGGCCTCTTTCTACACACTTTGTGGCTGTTCCTAGTCAATGCCTCTCTGGTGACCTTTACGACGTCTTTAGGAGTGATTAGTGTCGCATGCTCTCTGCTAGGGCGCCGCTGCAGACCCTGATTTTACACTACTAGGCCTGGCTGCACCCTACAACTGTGCACTTACAGCTTTGGTTATGTTCCAAATGGCATCCTATTCCCTATGTAGTACACTACTTTTGACCAGAGTCCTGGGCTCTACTTTACACTACTACACTCTCCCTGTCTGGCTGCAGCCTATTTACTTAGAAGTGGGCCAAAAAGTATTACTGTGCCCTTACAGTGAGTGTAGGCGGAAACAGCATTTCATTAGTATTCTTTTCAGTTGCTGTTGAATACAAGTGCATTTCTGACATTCATAAACTTCTATAAAATCCCACTTAGCGTACCACATAGCCTAATGTTGTAGCCTAATGCTATAGTCTAATGTTGTAGCCTAATGTTGTAGTCTAATGTTGTAGCCTAATGTTGTAGTCTAATGTTGTAGCCTAATGTTGTAGCATAATGCTATAGTCTAATGTTGTAGCCTAATGCTATAGTCTAATGCTATAGTCTAATGTTGTAGTCTAATGTTGCAGTCTAATGTTGTAGCCTAATGTTGTAGTCTAATGCTATAGTCTAATGCTTTAGTCTAATGCTATAGTCTAATGTTGTAGCATAATGCTATAGTCTAATGTTGTAGCCTAATGCTATAGTCTAATGCTATAGTCTAATGTTGTAGTCTAATGTTGCAGTCTAATGTTGTAGCCTAATGTTGTAGTCTAATGCTATAGTCTAATGCTTTAGTCTAATGCTATAGTCTAATGTTGTAGCCTAATGCTATAGTCTAATGTTGTAGTCTAATGTTGTAGTCTAATGCTATAGTCTAATGCTATAGTCTAATGCTATAGTCTAATGCTATAGTCTAATGCTTTAGCCTATTGCTATAGTCTAATGCTATAGTCTAATGCTATAGTCTAATGCTATAGTCTAATGCTATAGTCTAATGCTATAGTCTAATGCTATAGTCTAATGTTGTAGCATAATGCTATAGTCTAATGCTTTAGCCTAATGCTATAGTCTAATGCTGTAGTCTAATGTTGTAGTCTAATGTTGTAGTCTAATGCTATAGTCTAATGCTTTAGTCTAATGCTATAGTCTAATGTTGTAGCCTAATGCTATAGTCTAATGTTGTAGTCTAATGTTGTAGCATAATGCTATAGTCTAATGTTGTAGCATAATGCTATAGTCTAATGTTGTAGTCTAATGCTATAGTCTAATGTTGTAGTCTAATGCTATAGTCTAATGTTGTAGTCTAATGTTGTAGTCTAATGCTGTAGCCTAATGTTGTAGCCTAATGGTGTAGCCTAATGCTATAGTCTAATGTTGTAGTCTAATGTTGTAGCATAATGCTATGGTCTAATGTTGTAGTCTAATGCTATAGTCTAATGTTGTAGTCTAATGTTGTAGTCTAATGCTATAGTCTAATGTTGTAGTCTAATGCTATAGTCTAATGTTGTAGTCTAATGCTATAGTCTAATGTTGTAGTCTAATGCTATAGTCTAATGTTGTAGTCTAATGTTGTAGTCTAATGTTGCAGTCTAATGTTGTAGTCTAATGTTGCAGTCTAATGTTGTAGCATAATGCTATAGTCTAATGTTGTAGTCTAATGTTGCAGTCTAATGCTATAGTCTAATGCTATAGTCTAATGTTGTAGTCTAATGTTGCAGTCTAATGTTGTAGTCTAATGTTGCAGTCTAATGTTGTAGTCTAATGTTGTAGCCTAATGCTATAGTCTAATGCTATAGTCTAATGTTGTAGTCTAATGCTATAGCCTAATGCTATAGTCTAATGTTGTAGTCTAATGTTGTAGCCTAATGTTGTAGTCTAATGTTGCAGTCTAATGTTATAGCCTAATGTTGTAGTCTAATGTTGTAGTCTAATGTTGCAGTCTAATGTTGTAGCCTAATGTTGTAGTCTAATGGTGTAGCATAATGTTGTAGTCTAATGTTGTAGTCTAATGCTATAGTCTAATGTTGTAGTCTAATGCTATAGCCTAATGCTATAGTCTAATGTTGTAGTCTAATGTTGTAGCCTAATGTTGTAGTCTAATGTTGTAGCCTAATGTTGTAGCCTAATGTTGTAGTCTAATGTTGTAGCATAATGCTATAGTCTAATGCTATAGTCTAATGTTGTAGCCTAATGCTATAGTCTAATGTTGTAGCATAATGCTATAGTCTAATGTTGTAGCATAATGTTGTAGCCTAATGCTATAGTCTAATGTTGTAGCATAATGCTATAGTCTAATGCTATAGCCTAATGTTGTAGCCTAATGTTGTAGCCTAATGTTGTAGCCTAATGTTGTAGCCTAATGCTATAGTCTAATGTTGTAGTCTAATGCTATAGTCTAATGTTGTAGTCTAATGTTGTAGTCTAATGTTGTAGTCTAATGGTGTAGCCTAATGCTATAGTCTAATGTTGTAGCATAATGCTATAGTCTAATGCTATAGTCTAATGCTGTAGTCTAATGCTATAGTCTAATGTTGTAGTCTAATGCTATAGTCTAATGTTGGAGCCTAATGTTGTAGCCTAATGTTGTAGTCTAATGTTGTAGCATAATGCTATAGTCTAATGCTATAGTCTAATGTTGTAGCCTAATGCTATAGTCTAATGTTGTAGCATAATGCTATAGTATAATGTTGTAGCATAATGTTGTAGCCTAATGCTATAGTCTAATGTTGTAGTCTAATGTTGCAGTCTAATGTTGTAGTCTAATGTTGTAGCCTAATGCTATAGTCTAATGTTGTAGCCTAATGCTATAGTCTAATGTTGTAGCCTAATGCTATAGTCTAATGTTGTAGCATAATGCTATAGTCTAATGTTGTAGCATAATGTTGTAGCCTAATGTTGTAGCCTAATGTTGTAGTCTAATGTTGTAGCATAATGCTATAGTCTAATGCTATAGCCTAATGTTGTAGCCTAATGTTGTAGCCTAATGCTATAGTCTAATGTTGTAGCATAATGCTATAGTCTAATGCTATAGTCTAATGTTGTAGCCTAATGTTGTAGCATAATGCTATAGTCTAATGTTGTAGTCTAATGTTGTAGCCTAATGCTATAGTCTAATGTTGTAGTCTAATGTTGTAGCCTAATGTTGTAGTCTAATGTTGTAGCATAATGTTGTAGTCTAATGTTGTAGTCTAATGTTGTAGCCTAATGCTATAGTCTAATGTTGTAGTCTAATGTTGTAGCATAATGTTATAGTCTAATGCTATAGTCTAATGTTGTAGTCTAATGTTGTAGCCTAATGTTGTAGTCTAATGTTGTAGTCTAATGTTGTAGCCTAATGTTGTAGTCTAATGTTGTAGTCTAATGTTGTAGTCTAATGTTGTAGCATAATGTTGTAGTCTAATGTTGTAGTCTAATGTTGTAGCCTAATGCTATAGTCTAATGTTGTAGCCTAATGTTGTAGCCTAATGTTGTAGTCTAATGTTGTAGTCTAATGTTGTAGCATAATGTTGTAGCCTAATGTTGTAGTCTAATGTTGTAGTCTAATGTTGTAGCCTAATGTTGTAGTCTAATGTTGTAGTCTAATGTTGTAGCCTAATGTTGTAGTCTAATGTTGTAGCCTAATGCTATAGTCTAATGTTGTAGTCTAATGTTGTAGTCTAATGTTGTAGCCTAATGCTATAGTCTAATGTTGTAGTCTAATGTTGTAGTCTATTGTTGTAGATAATGCTATAGTCTAATGTTGTAGTCTAATGTTGTAGCCTAATGCTATAGTCTAATGTTGTAGTCTAATGTTGTAGTCTAATGTTGTAGCCTAATGCTATAGTCTAATGTTGTAGTCTAATGTTGTAGTCTAATGTTGTAGCCTAATGCTATAGTCTAATGTTGTAGTCTAATGTTGTAGCCTAATGTTGTAGCCTAATGTTGTAGTCTAATGTTGTAGCATAATGGTGTAGTCTAATGCTGTAGCATAATGTTGTAGTCTAATGTTGTAGCCTAATGTTGTAGCCTAATGTTGTAGTCTAATGTTGTAGCATAATGGTGTAGTCTAATGCTGTAGCATAATGTTGTAGTCTAATGTTGTAGCATAATGTTGTAGTCTAATGTTGTAGCCTAATGTTGTAGCCAAATGTTGTAGCATAATGTTGTAGCCTAATGTTGTAGTCTATTGTTGTAGATAATGCTATAGTCTATGTTGTAGCCACTATCACAGGTTGCGATGATTTTGTGTATTGCCCTTCTCCCAACGTTATAATATGTAATGTATTCTGAAGTTCTCTTTTAAGACATGGGGATGGAGAATACACTCACCAATTGAATTGAAAGGGCTAATTCCTGAGATTTGAATTGATTGTAACATGCTGTGTTATTGAACTAACCCGATCCTACCGTTGGCCCTTTGAGTTAAATGTAGATACTTTTTCATGCACAAGGTCTTCTGCTTGCTGGAGGAGATCCGTTATTAATGGCCTCACCTCAGATTTGAGTCATTTAGCAGACGCTCTTACCCAGAGCGAGTGCATACACTTTCATACTGGTCCCTCGTGGGAATCGAATCCACAACCCTGACTTTGCAAGTGCCCTGCTCTACCAACTGAGCCACACAGGCTGTGTCCCAAATGGCACACTATTCCGTATATAGTGCACTACTTTAGTAGTATTCTATTATATAGGGATTAGGGTGCCATTTGGGACATGGTTATACACAATGTCCTCAGTTTTATCTGCTTGTAGGTATAGGCTACGCCTTGCTGTGCACCTTGTGGTTCAGCCAAGCTACTGTAGTATAGGCCTAATAAGCACACAGAATTAGGCCTAATGTTTTCAGTCCACTAGACAACGCAGAGAGAGCTGGGTCATATTCATTAGTGCACACAGTTTCAAAACAGCAAAACATGTTGCAACGGAGTTTAGCTTAAATCCTTCCCTGTTTAAGTCAGTTTTTTTCTCTCCATTTGGCGCCTAAAGAATATGTGTGTGTGTGTGTGTGTGTGTGTGTGTGTGTGTGTGTGTGTGTGTGTGTGTGTGTGTGTGTGTGTGTGTGTGTGTGTGTGTGTGTGTGTGTGTGTGTGTGACCCAGCATGGGTGCCTGTTAGACAGTGGAGTAGCGTTGTCCTCAGGGAGAAGTGGAGCTTGTCATGTGACTAGCTGCTTTCTGTATGCTTTGGGCAATAGGGTTGTGTGTGTGCGAGAGAGAGAGAGAGCGAGAGTGTTTGAAAGGGATGATACATTGTGTGTGTGTGTGTGTGTGTGTGTGTGTGTGTGTGTGTGTGTGTGTGTGTGTGTGTGTGTGTGTGTGTGTGTGTGTGTGTGTGTGTGTGTGTGTGTGTGTGTGTGTGTGTGTGTGTGTGTGTGTGTGTGTGTGTGTGTGTGTTCAGTGATGCAGTTAGTCCCCTGAGGTGAGTCAGCTACTGGGGAATGTAAACAGGGGACCGCTATAAAACTGCTGTGAGAGCAGAGTGGAGGAGAGAAGAGTGGCTAGGAGGATGAGGAGGTAATGTATTCTGAGGAGAGGAGTGGAGGATGAGAGGAGGATGAGGAGATGAGAGAAGAAGAGATTAGGAGAGGAGAACTCGGGGACTTTTGAGAGAAAAGTAGAGACTGACTGGGGAGCAGTCCAGAGAGAGAGAGTGATCAAGAGAGAGAGAGTGATCAAGAGAGAGAGAGAGAGAGAGAGAGAGAGAGAGAGAGAGAGAGAGAGAGAGAGAGAGAGAGAGAGAGAGAGAGAGAGACAAAGAGACAAAGAGAGAGAGAGAGAGAGAGAGAGAGAGAACATGGTGGCAGACTATCTGACCACTGTGACTGATAGAAAACTGAGGAAAACATTGACTAGGTACAGACTCAGTGAGCACAGTCTGGCTATAGAGACCGGTGTCACAGACAAACCTGGCTGCCCAGAGAGGACAGGTTGTGCTCACTCTGCTCCAGGGGAGAGGTAGAGACAGAGCTGCATTTCCTATTACACTGTGACAAATACTCAGACCTAAGAGAATATTTATTTCTCAAAATTATAATTCAATACAAAGAATTTGAAACTATTAAAGATTAAGAAAAAATCAAATATTTATTGGGTGAAAAGCCAAAATGCGCAGCTTTGGCAGCCAAATATGTGTTCTCCTGCCACAACCTGATGGACAGCCAGTGAAAAGTGCAAAGTAATGTTGATACTATTTCCCATCTTGTTTTGTTTTGTCTTTCATACCAGGTCATGTGTCTTCCCAGTCATGTTGAGACTGGTCTACTACTGTTGCTTTAATGTATTGTTGTTCTGATTAATATTGTTGTTGTAGTTGTTGTTAATGGTAATCCCATGTCCACTACTACTATTATTATTGCTGTTGGTCCCACCATTTATTTATATATAAATATATATATATTTTGTATATATATACATATATATTTTAGTTATATTTTTCGATATGTATACTTTGACAATGTAAGTAATAATGAACTTGCCATGTCAATAAAGTCAATTGAATTGAGAGAGAGAGGGAGGGAGAGAGAGAAAGAGAGGGAGAGAGAGAGAGAGAGAGAGAGAGAGAGAGAGAGAGAGAGAGAGAGAGAGAGAGAGAGAGAGAGAGAGAGAGAGAGAGAGAGAGAGAGAGAGAGAGAGAGAGAGAGAGATGTGTAAGGCCTAGTCACTCTCAGGGTGGTGTGTAAGGCCTAGTCACTCTCAGGGTGGTGTATAAGGCCTAGTCACTCTCAGGGTGGTGTATAAGGCCTAGTCACTCTCAGGGTGGTGTATACGGCCTAGTCACTCTCAGGGTGGTGGTGTGGTAGGTTTAAGAGCTCTGCTGCCCTGTATGTGCCTCACTCTGTTCCATCTGTTCCCCGACACATAACAGGCTTTTACAGGAACAATAGACTTTGAGGGCAGCTGCTACTCCAGAGACAGAGACAGGGAGAGTTGGTGTGGGTTGGATCAGCTGTAATACTGCTTCACTGTGAGGTAGTGAAGGCTTGAAACTATTTCTACCTCGGTAGGTCCCTCAGCTCAGAGGATAGAAAGGGAGGCCCCAACCGGATTGAACCAGTTTGAATCCCACCTGCTGCTGCTGCATTGTGGGAACAGGTGACTGACTGGAGCCTGCCTGTGCATCCAGAGTGTTATTCTTGTTATGGGTGTTATTACGTGGGGAGACCTGGTGGTGTGGTGGAGAGAGATAGCAGAGAGGGCGCACGGGTAAGAGAGAGAGAGAATGAAAGTGAGATAGAAAGAGAGAGAATGAAAGAGGAATAGAAAAGGTGAGGGGGGTTCCTTCCCCTAGAAATGGGCCCCACACCTCTCTCTGTCTCTGTCTCTGTCTCTGTCTCTGTCTCTGTCTCTGTCTCTGTCTCTCTCTCTCTCTCTCTTCTCTCTTCTCTCTCTCTTCTCTCTCTCTCTCTCTCTCTCTCTCTCTCTCTCTCTCTCTCTCTGTCTCTCTTCTCTCTCTCTCTGTCTCTCTCTCTCTCTCTCTCTCTCTCTCTCTCTCTGCTCTCTCTCTCTCTGTCTCTCTCTCTCTCTGTCTCTCTCTCTCTCTCCGTCTCTCTCTGTCTCTCTTTCTCACCTAACCAACACATCTCAATATATGAGATATTTTGGTCCTGGTTTGATTGTTACTTGTTGCTAATGAGAGTAGGTGAGGGGTCTGTATTGCAGCAGACACACCCAGACAGTAATCTCACTCAGAGAGACAGTCTGCCTTCACTTTAAGACGTATGGGGCTGATACTAATCTGTAATCTATAATAAATAAGTACTTAAGTAAAAATACTTTAAAGTACTACTTAAGTAGTTTTTGGGGTATCTATACTTTATTTTACTATTAATATTTTTGGATACTTTTATTTTTACTTCGCTACATTCCTAAAGAAAATAATGTACTTTTTACTCCATACATTTTCCCTGACACCAAAAGTACTCGTTACATTGCTTCACAGGACAGGAAAATGGTCAAAGTCCCGCACTTACAGTATCAAAGAGAACATCCCTGGTCATCCCTACTGCCCTTGATCTGGCAGACTCACTAAACACAAATGTTTCATTTGTAAATGATGTCTGAGTGTTGGAGTGTGCCCCTGGCTATCCGTTAAAAAAAATCTAAAATAAAACAAATGTTGTCATCTGGTTTGCTTAACATAAACAATTTGAAATGATTTATACTTTTACTTTTCATACTGAAGTATATTTTTGCAATTAAATTTACTTTTGATACTTAAGTATATTTAAAACCAAATACTTTTACTCAAGTAATATTTTCCTGGTTGACTTTCACTTTTATTTGAGTCATTTTCTATTAAGGTATCTTTACTTTTACTCAAGTATGACATTTGGATACTTTTCCCACCACTGCCTGTTAGCAAGGTTAACAGAAACAACATTTTGATACGTACGTAGATGCATCAGTCATAGACTATGTAGAAAGCTTTGAGTCTAACAATACAGGGGAGAGATGTGAGTCTATTGTGTCCTCAGCCAGACAGTACTGCTGACACTGGCTCTCCACAGTGGTTCTCAAATGGCCCATAGTCCAGGGAGTTGTTCCTGTTCAGGTCATGTGATCAGGAAAGACTCTGCCTGTCTGATTAGAGCAGTGGGCCTAGTGACTGACTGTACTGTAGGTCTGATTAGAGCAGTGGCCCTAGTGACTGACTGTACAGTAGGTCTGATTAGAGCAGTGTCCCTAGTGACTGACTGTACTGTAGGTCTGATTAGAGCAGTGGCCCTAGTGACTGACTGTACTGTAGGTCTGATTATAGCAGTGGCCCTAGTGACTGACTGTACAGTAGGTCTGATTAAGCAGTGTCCAAGTACTGACTGTACTGTAGGTCTGATTGGAGAGTGGCCCTAGTGACTGACTGTACAGTAGTTTGATTAGAGCAGTGTCCCTAGTGACTGACTGTACAGTAGGTCTGATTAGAGCAGTGTCCCTAGTGACTGACTGTAGGTCAGATTAGAGCAGTGTCCCTAGTGACTGTACTGTAGATCTGATTGGAGCAGTGTCCCTAGTGACTGACTGTACTGTAGGTCTGATTAGAGCAATGTCCCTAGTGACTGACTGTACTGTAGGTCTGATTAGAGCAGTGGCCCTAGTGACTGACTGTACTGTAGGTCTGATTAGAGCAGTGTCCCTAGTGACTGACTGTACAGTAGGTCTGATTAGAGCAGTGTCCCTAGTGACTGACTGTACTGTAGGTCTGATTAGAGCAGCGTCCCTAGTGACTGACTGTACTGTAGGTCTGATTAGAGCAGTGTCCCTAGTGACTGACTGTACTGTAGGTCTGATTAGAGCAGTGTCCCTAGTGACTGACTGTACTGTAGGTCTGATTAGAGCAGTGTCCCTAGTGACTGACTGTAGGTCAGATTAGAGCAGTGTCCCTAGTGACTGTACTGTAGATCTGATTAGAGCAGTGTCCCTAGTGACTGACTGTAGGTCTGATTAGAGCAGTGTCCCTAGTGACTGACTGTAGGTTTAATTAGAGCAGTGTCCCTAGTGACTGACTGTACTGTAGGTCTGATTAGAGCAGTGTCCCTAGTGACTGACTGTACTGTAGGTCTGATTAGAGCAGTGTCCCTAGTGACTGACTGTACTGTAGGTCTGATTAGAGCAGTGGCCCTAGTGACTGACTGTACTGTAGGTCTGATTAGAGCAGTGTCCCTAGTGACTGTACTGTAGGTCTGATTGAGTGTGTCCCTAGTGACTGTACTGTAGGTCGATTAGAGCAGTGTCCTAGTGACTGACTGTACGTGTGTCTGATTAGAGCAGTGTCCCTAGTGACTGTACTGTAGGTCTGATTAGAGCAGTGTCCCTAGTGACTGACTGTAGGTCTGATTAGAGCAGTGTCCCTAGTGACTGACTGTACTGTAGGTCTGATTAGAGCAGTGTCCCTAGTGACTGACTGTACTGTAGGTCTGATTAGAGCAGTGTCCCTAGTGACTGACTGTACTGTAGGTCTGATTAGAGCAGTGGCCCTAGTGACTGACTGACATAGGTCTGATTAGAGCAGTGTCCATAGTGACTGTACTGTAGGTCTGATTAGAGCAGTGTCCCTAGTGACTGTACTGTAGGTCTGATTAGAGCAGTGTCCCTAGTGACTGACTGTACTGTAGGTCTGATTAGAGTAGTGTCCCTAGTGACTGACTGTACTGTAGGTCTGATTAGAGCAGTGTCCCTAGTGACTGACTGTACTGTAGGTCTGATTAGAGCAGTGTCCCTAGTGACTGACTGTACTGTAGGTCTGATTAGAGCAGTGTCCCTGGTGACTGACTGTACTGTAGGTCTGATTAGAGCAGTGGCCCTAGTGACTGACTGTACTGTAGGTCTGATTAGAGCAGTGGCCCTAGTGACTGACTGTACTGTAGGTCTGATTAGAGCAGTGTCCATAGTGACTGTACTGTAGGTCTGATTAGAGCAGTGTCCCTAGTGACTGACTGTACTGTAGGTCTGATTAGAGCAGTGTCCATAGTGACTGTACTGTAGGTCTGATTAGAGCAGTGTCCCTAGTGACTGTACTGTAGGTCTGATTAGAGCAGTGCCCTAGTGACTGACTGTACTGTAGGTCTGATTAGAGCAGTGGCCCTAGTGACTGACTGTACTGTAGGTCTGATTAGAGCAGTGTCCATAGTGACTGTACTGTAGGTCTGATTAGAGCAGTGTCCCTAGTGACTGTACTGTAGGTCTGATTAGAGCAGTGTCCCTAGTGACTGACTGTACTGTAGGTCTGATTAGAGCAGTGTCCCTAGTGACTGACTGTACTGTAGGTCTGATTAGAGCAGTGGCCCTAGTGACTGACTGTACAGTAGGTCTGATTAGAGCAGTGTCCATAGTGACTGTACAGTAGGTCTGATTAGAGCAGTGTCCCTAGTGACTGACTGTACTGTAGGTCTGATTAGAGCAGTGGCCCTAGTGACTGACTGTACAGTAGGTCTGATTAGAGCAGTGTCCATAGTGACTGACTGTACAGTAGGTCTGATTAGAGCAGTGTCCATAGTGACTGTACTGTAGGTCTAATTAGAGCAGTGTCCCTAGTGACTGACTGTACTGTAGGTCTGATTAGAGCAGTGGCCCTAGTGACTGACTGTACTGTAGGTCTGATTAGAGCAGTGGCCCTAGTGACTGACTGTACAGTAGGTCAGATTAGAGCAGTGTCCATAGTGACTGTACTGTAGGTCTGATTAGAGCAGTGTCCCTAGTGACTGTACTGTAGGTCTGATTAGAGAAGTGGTAGAGTTGTAGTCACACTACTTTGACAGCTCCTCTGTGGTGAGGCCTGTCTCTTTCCCCTCTTTTTGCATCCCAAATGACACCCTATTCTCTACATTGTTTTGACAAGGCCCCATAGGGAATAGGGTGCCATTTCAGTTCGATTCTGCCAGTAGCTGTTCCCTTCAGCCCCCTCCTCTCCGCCCCCCAGCTGCCAGGGTTAATGCCGCTGGGCGCCAGGTGTGAACTCAGGCTGCAGGCAGTAGTATCAGCCAGCCAGGCGGAACGCTTCAAATCCTCCAGCTCTACCCCCCAAGCCCCTGGGAGAAACCCCTCCAACCTCCCACTCCTGTCCTGTTGCCCCTGTTCTGAACACACACACACACACACACACACACACACACACACACACACACACACACACACACACACACACACACACACACACACACACACACACCTTACTGCTGAACACACAAACACCTTACTGCTGAACACACAAACACCTTACTGCTGAAATAGGAACTCAACAGCTTCCTGTATAGGACTACTTGAAAACATTGTCTGAATCACCCCTTTAGATTTGTGTATATCAGGTAGTTGTTGTGGAATTGTTAGATATTACTGCACTGTCGGAACTAGAAGCACAAGTATTTCACTACACTCGCATTAACGTCTGCTAACCATGTGTATGTGACCAATAAAATGTGATGTGATTTGATTTGATCAGGCTTTCTACACTAGGGTGAAATAAAGAACCCCATTCTTTTACCTGCTCAGTCTGGTGAATGAGAGAAGCAGAGAGAGAAAGGTATATATATATATAGGTCTGACGATCTCTCTCTCTATATATATATATATATATGAGAGAGATCGTGAGATGACAGAAATGGAAAAGAAACTGCTAATGACTCAAAAACAGAAAATCTGTCTTATCAGTCCTCTGTGCTCATTTGTGCGTGGAGCCAGCCTGGGGGGGGGTCACAATCACTCAGCAGTGTGTGTGTCTCAGCGGCCTGCCCACTAGAGGAGAGAGGAGAGAAGAAAGAGTGTGGAGAGGAAAGAAGAGAGGGTGGGTGGAGGGGCAAGAGAAGAGGGTGGGTGGGGAGGGCAGAGAGAGAGGGTGGGTGGGAGGGGCAAGAGAGAGAGGGTGGGTGGGGAGGGGCAAGAGAGAGAGGGTGGGTAGGGAGGGGCAAGAGAGAGAGGGTGGGTGGGAGGGGCAAGAGAGAAGAGGTGGGTGGGAGGGGCAAGAGAGACAGAGGGTGGGTGGGGAGGGCAAGAGAGAGAGGTGGGTGGGAGGGGCAAGAGAGAGGGTGGGTGGGAGGGCAAGAGAAGAGGGTGGTGGGGAGGGGCAAGAGAGAGAGGGTGGGTGGGGAGGGGCAAGAGAGAAAGAGGGTGGGTGGGAGGGCAAGGAGAAAGAGGTGTGGGGAGGGGCAAGAGAGAGACGGTGGTGGGATGGGCAAGAGAGAGAGGGTGGTGGGAGGGGCAAGAGAGAGAGGGTGGGTGGGGAGGGGCAAGAGAGAAGAGGGTGGGTGGGGAGGGACAAGAGAGAGGGTGGGTGGGGAGGGGCAAGAGAGAGAGCGGTGGGTGGGGGAGGCAAGAAGAAAGAGTGTGGGGAGGGGCAAGAGAGAAAGAGGGTGGGTGGGGAGGGGCAAGAGAGAAAGAGGTGGGTGGGGGGAAGAGAGAAAGAGGGTGGGGAGGGGCAAGAGAGAAAGAGGTGGGGAGGGCAAGAGAGAAGAGGGGTGGGAGGGCAAGAGAAAAGAGGTGGTGGGGAGGGCAAGAGAGAAAGAGGGTGGATGGGGAGGGCAAGAGAGAAAGAGGGTGGGGAGGGGCAAGAGAGAAAGAGGGTGGGTGGGGAGGGCAGAGGTGAGGTGGAGGGGCAAGAGAGAAAGAGGGTGGGGAGGGGCACGAGAGAGAGAGGGTGGGTGGGGAGGAGGGGCAAGAGAGAGAGGGTGGGTGGGGAGGGGCAAGAGAGAAAGAGGTGGGTGGGGGGGCTAGAGAGAAGGGGGTGGGAGGGCTAGAGAGAAAGAGGGTGGGGAGGGGCTAGAGAGAAAGAGGGTGGGAGGGGCAAGAGAGAAAGAGGGTGGGTGGGGAGGGCAGAGGTGAGGTGGGATGCGCTGCAGTGCTGCTCTCCTTTTCTCTGTCAGTGTTAAAGGTCAGACGTTGACGATGTGGCGCGGTGAGCTGCTCTGACAGACAGTTTAGTGACAAGGCCCAGAGAGAGAACAGAGAGAGGAGAGACAGAGAGAGGCGAGAGAGGAGAGACAGAGACAGGAGAGACAGAGAGAGGAGAGAGAGGAGAGACAGAGACAGGAGAGACAGAGAGAGGAGAGAGAGGAGAGACAGAGACAGGAGAGACAGAGAGAGGAGAGAGAGAGTGAACAAAGAGAGGAGAGAGAGAGGAGAGTGAGAGAGAGAGAACAAAGAGAGAAGTGAGAAAAAAGAGAGAGTAGATAGAGTTAAGAGAGAGAGAGGGTTAAGAGAGAGAGAGAGAGCGAGTTAAGAGAGAGTTGAGAGAGAGAGTTAAGAGAGAGAGAGCGAGTTAAGAGAGAGAGAGTTAAGAGAGAGAGAGGCCTAATATAGCATTTCTATAAAAGAATAGCCACCAACAGATGAATTCAGCAATTTGTCACACCTCAGATTATGTTGGATCGCCAGTCAATTGATGGCATTCCCTCCATCGTGTTTGATGGCATTCCCTCCATCGTGTTTGATGGCATTCCCTCCATCGTGTTTGATGGCATTCCCTCCATCGTGTTTGATGGCATTCCCTCCATCGTGTTTGATGGCATTCCCTCCATCGTGTTTTTCCAGTTGGTGATGAATGACAAAGTAGATTGACACTGACAAACAATGCAAAGGATGTATCACTTTACCAGCTCATTTACAACCACACAAATACCCTGAAGTAGCCTGCTACATACTGCAACAAATATCCCACATACAAGTCTGTATGAGTAAAACCATGATAAATGGGAACAGAGAGAGAGGTGATGGGTGGTCATTGATAACGTCTTGCTGAGTTGGCACTAGGTACTGTATGAAGACCTAGAGCACTAGGTACTGTATGAAGACCTAGAGCACTAGGTACTGTATGAAGGCCTAGAGCACTAGATGCTGTATGAAGACCTAGAGCACTAGGTACTGTATGAAGGCCTAGGCACTAGATGCTGTATGAAGACCTAGAGCACTAGATCTGTATGAGACCTAAGCACTAGATACTGTATGAAGACCTAGAGCACTAGATACTGTATGAAGACCTAGAGCACTAGATACTGTATGAAGACCTAGAGCACTAGATACTGTATGAAGACCTAGAGCACTAGATACTGTATGAAGACCTAGAGCACTAGATACTGTATGAAGACCTAGAGCACTAGATACTGTATGAAGACTAGAGCACTAGATACTGTATGAAGACCTAGAGCACTAGATACTGTATGAAGGCCTAGAGCACTAGATACTGTATGAAGACCTAGAGCACTAGATACTGTATGAAGACCTAGAGCACTAGATACTGTATGAAGACCTAGAGCACTAGATACTGTATGAAGACCTAGAGCACAATACTTAAGACCTAGAGCACTAGATACTGTATGAAGGCCTAGAGCACTAGATACTGTATGAAGACTAAGCACTAGATACTGTATGAAGACCTAGAGCACTAGATACTGTATGAAGACCTAGAGCACTAGATACTGTATGAAGACCTGAGCACTAGATACTGTATGAAGACTAGAGCACTAGTACTTATGAAGACCTAGAGCACTAGATACTGTATGAAGACCTAGAGCACTAGATACTGTATGAAGACCTAGAGCACTAGATACTGTTGAAGACCTAGAGCACTAGATACTGTATGAAGACCTAGAGCACTAGATACTGTATGAAGACCTAGAGCACTAGGTACTGTATGAAGACCTAGAGCACTAGATACTGTATGAAGACCTAGAGCACTAGATACTGTATGAAGACCTAGAGCACTAGATACTGTATGACGAGCACTAATCTGTATGAGACCTAGAGCACTAGATACTGTATGAAGACCTAGAGCACTAGATACTGTATGAAGACCTAGAGCACTAGATACTGTATGAAGACCTAGAGCACTAGGTACTGTATGAAGACCTAGAGCACTAGATACTGTATGAAGACCTAGAGCACTAGATACTGATGAAGGCCTAGAGCACTAGATACTGTATGAAGACCTAGAGCACTAGTACTGTATGAAGACCTAGAGCACTAGATACTGTATGAAGACCTAGAGCACTAGATACTGTATGAAGACCTAGAGCACTAGATACTGATGAAGACCTAAGCACTAGATACTGTATGAAGGCCTAGAGCACTAGGTACTGTATGAAGACCTAGAGCACTAGGTACTGTATGAAGACCTAGAGCACTAGATACTGTATGAAGGCCTAGAGCACTAGATACTGTATGAAGGCCTAGAGCACTAGATACTGTATGAAGACCTAGAGCACTAGATACTGTATGAAGACCTAGAGCACTAGATACTGTATGAAGACCTAGAGCACTAGATACTGTATGAAGGCCTAGAGCACTAGATACTGTATGAAGACCTAGAGCACTAGGTACTGTATGAAGACCTAAGCACTAGGTACTGTATGAAGACCTAGAGCACTAGATACTGTATGAGAGCCTAGAGCACTAGATCTGTATGAAGGCTAGAGCACTAGGTACTGTATGAAGGCCTAGAGCACTAGATACTGTATGAAGGCCTAGAGCACTAGATACTGTATGAAGACCTAGAGCACTGATCTGTATGAAGACCTAGAGCACTAGGTACTGTATGAAGACCTAGAGCACTAGATACTGTATGAAGGCCTAGAGCACTAGATACTGTATGAAGACCTAGAGCACTAGATACTGTATGAAGACCTAGAGCACTAGATACTGTAGAGACTAGAGCCTAATACTGTAGAGACCTAGAGCACTAGATACTGTATGAAGACCTAGAGCACTAGATACTGTATGAAGACCTAGAGCACTAGATACTGTATGAAGACCTAGAGCACTAGATACTGTATGAAGACCTAGAGCACTAGATACTGTATGAAGACCTAGAGCACTAGATACTGTATGAAGACCTAGACGGATGCTGAACAAAAAGAGGAAGTAGATCAAACGACTAATAACAGTTTTAGATTTGATTCAATTCATTTGGATCCAAGCAATTATTTTGGTGCTGGACTTAATATATTAGTGTTTTGTGAAACACCAAAAGTGACTCATATTATACATTAGAATACCTCATGTTGGAAATACCCCAAAAAGGTGATCCAAATAGTTACCTCATTTAAAAAATATATATTTTGGACAATGCAGAGAAACAGCCAGAGCTGGCCCGTATGGGCCCGGGGTCCTATTTTATGATCCCAGAGCAGGAACCATTGGTTATCACAAACACAAAGTAGAGTCTGGGTAGGAGGTATTTATATGTTTCAGTGTTCTAGCAAAAAATAAATAAAGGTTTATATTGGAAAACATCCCGCGCCTTGAAAGTACGCCTTGGGAGAACATAAATCCACTATCAGACTTCAAAAATATGCCCTCGCCAGTTACGAGACACTTTATAGAACAAAAACATTCTATTAATGAATAGCGTTTACGTCAGGTTGGAAAAAGTTCATCCAACATGTGGAGGAGGTGATTACAACAACAAGTGACTCCAAAGAGAAGCCATTTTGAATATATAAAACTAAACTCTGTATCCCCACACTGTTTAAATTAAGAACTAGATTTCCTATAGGGCAAATTTAGACTGTTAAACAAGAACACTGTCCATATCAGATTTCATATATCGTTTGTGAGTTAGCCCCAGGTATTTATGAGTGGCTATGTCTGATGTCCTTTGTGGTAAGAATTGATACAATGTATCCAAGTGAGCAGACACCTAAGGAAATTTGATTCATGAACAGTTCACACCTGATGGCCACAATTTCACAACTTCGTGCCCACTCCCATACCCTATAATTCTGTATTTCTTTGTGACTGACTTGAATACAGGAAGACCAGAGAAGCCACATCCCTGTGTCACGTTCCTGACCTGTTTTCCTTGTTTTTGTATTTGTTTAGTATGGTCAGGGCGTGAGTTGGGGTGGGCATTCTATGTTATGTGTTTCTATGTTTAGGTTCATTGTCTATTAGCCTGATATGGTTCTCAATCAGGGACAGGTGTTTTACGTTTCCTCTGATTGAGAACCATATTAAGGTAGGTTGTTCACACTGTTTGTTTGTGGGTGATTGTCTTCCTGTCTGTATGTATGTTCGTACCACACGGACTGTAGCTTTTGTTTGTAGTCTGTACCTGTTCGTGCGTTCTTCGTGTATTGTAAGTTCTCATGTTTTAGGTCAGTCTACGTCGTTTATTTGTTTTGTAGTTTGTTAAAGAGTTTTCGTGTTTCGTCGTTCTGTTAATAAATTTTCATTATGTATTCATCACCCGCTGCGCCTTGGTCCGCTCATTCACCACAAGACGACCGTTACACCCTGATTGGCTGATGAGTGTCTGTAGTTCTTTACAAATGCTGTTTTGAATGAAAACAAATTGTACCTACACACTGAAGGAGGCGGTAAAGTCTACACGTCGGTGTACGCTGTTCCCTGATGCAGTGAAAATCCATTTTAAAAAGTAAAAAAGGAAGTAAGCCTCATGCCACATGTTTTTGAGTGAGGACCCATCACACCTTTTTGTCAGTCTGGCGTCTAACAGTAACACCGACTAACAGTTTTACTAAGAAGGCTCAGAGGTGAAATATTGTGCAAAGTTCAATTTGACACTCTTCACGAGATTAGCTTTTCCTCTGTTTACTGTCTTTCAGAGGGAACGTCTGAGTCTAATTCAATAGGGCTTATAGTATCTGGACTGTTTGCTAGACTACAGCACGGGGCAGGTGGCCTTTACCGTGTGGATCACATGGGACTCTACCTGGCAGAACCAGTGACTTCAGTCTGTTGTGTGTGCGTGTGTGTGTGTGTGTGTGTGTGTGTGTGTGTGTGTGTGTGTGTGTGTGTGTGTGTGTGTGTGTGTGTGTGTGTGTGTGTGTGTGTGTGTGTGTGTGTGTGTGTGTGTGTGTGTGTGTGTGTGTGTGTGTGGGAACAGTGTGTGTGTGAAAGTACAATCCAACATTGTATTGTAATCATACCTTAAGGTTACTTATTGCTCAGTAATACACTTTGTAATGAACTCCTTCAATGTTGTTTCAGCCTACCTCCTGGAGTGTTTGGTTGATGTCGTTTCAGCCTACCTCCTGGAGTGTTAGGTTGATGTCGTTTCAGCCTACCTCCTGGAGTGTTAGGTTGATGTCGTTTCAGCCTACCTCCTGGAGTGTTAGGTTGATGTCGTTTCAGCCTACCTCCTGGAGTGTTTGGTTGATGTCGTTTCAGCCTACCTCCTGGAGTGTTAGGTTGATGTCGTTTCAGCCTACCTCCTGGAGTGTTTGGTTGATGTCGTTTCAGCCTACCTCCTGGAGTGTTAGGTTGATGTCGTTTCAGCCTACCTCCTGGAGTGTTAGGTTGATGTCGTTTCAGCCTACCTCCTGGAGTGTTTGGTTGATGTCGTTTCAGCCTACCTCCTGGAGTGTTAGGTTGATGTCGTTTCAGCCTACCTCCTGGAGTGTTAGGTTGATGTCGTTTCAGCCTACCTCCTGGAGTGTTAGGTTGATGTCGTTTCAGCCTACCTCCTGGAGTGTTTGGTTGATGTCGTTTTAGCCTACCTCCTGGAGTGTTAGGTTGATGTCGTTTCAGCCTACCTCCTGGAGTGTTAGGTTGATGTCGTTTCAGCCTACCTCCTGGAGTGTTTGGTTGATGTCGTTTTAGCCTACCTCCTGGAGTGTTAGGTTGATGTCGTTTCAGCCTACCTCCTGGAGTGTTAGGAGGGACATGTTCAGTTCCTGCTATCAGTCGAGACATGTTCAGTTCCTGCTATCAGTCGAGACATGTTCAGTTCCTGCTATCAGTCGAGCCATGTTCAGTTCCTGCTATCAGTCGGGACATGTTCAGTTCCTGCTATCAGTCGAGACATGTTCAGTTCCTGCTATCAGTCGAGCCATGTTCAGTTCCTGCTATCAGTCGAGCCATGTTCAGTTCCTGCTATCAGTCGAGACATGTTCAGTTCCTGCTATCAGTCGAGACATGTTCAGTTCCTGCTATCAGTCGAGACATGTTCAGTTCCTGCTATCAGTCGAGACATGTTCAGTTCCTGCTATCAGTCGAGACATGTTCAGTTCCTGCTATCAGTCGGGACATGTTCAGTTCCTGCTATCAGTCGAGACATGTTCAGTTCCTGCTATCAGTCGAGACATGTTCAGTTCCTGCTATCAGTCGAGACATGTTCAGTTCCTGCTATCAGTCGAGCCATGTTCAGTTCCTGCTATCAGTCGAGCCATGTTCAGTTCCTGCTATCAGTCGAGACATGTTCAGTTCCTGCTATCAGTCGAGCCATGTTCAGTTCCTGCTATCAGTCGAGACATGTTCAGTTCCTGCTATCAGTCGAGCCATGTTCAGTTCCTGCTATCAGTCGAGCCATGTTCAGTTCCTGCTATCAGTCGAGACATGTTCAGTTCCTGCTATCAGTCGAGCCATGTTCAGTTCCTGCTATCAGTCGAGACATGTTCAGTTCCTGCTATCAGTCGAGACATGTTCAGTTCCTGCTATCAGTCGAGCCATGTTCAGTTCCTGCTATCAGTCGAGACATGTTCAGTTCTTGCTATCAGTCGAGCCATGTTCAGTTCCTGCTATCAGTCGAGACATGTTCAGTTCCTGCTATCAGTCGAGCCATGTTCAGTTCCTGCTATCAGTCGAGACATGTTCAGTTCCTGCTATCAGTCGAGACATGTTCAGTTCCTGCTATCAGTCGAGACATGTTCAGTTCCTGCTATCAGTCGAGACATGTTCAGTTCCTATCAGCCGCTTAAAAAACCCACCGGCTCGCTGTCCAGATCTTCCTGTTAAGAGTTACACCCTCTCTCCTGTCTTCCTGTTAAGAGTTACACCCTCTCTCCTGTCTTCCTGTTTAGAGTTACACCCTCTCTCCTGTCTTCCTGTTTAGAGTTACACCCTCCCTCCTGTCTTCCTGTTTAGAGTTACACCCTCTCTCCTGTCTTCCTGTTTAGAGTTACACCTTCTCTCCTGTCTTCCTGTTTAGAGTTACACCCTCTCTCCTGTCTTCCTGTTTAGAGTTACACCCTCTCTCCTGTCTTCCTGTTTAGAGGTACACCTTCTCTCCTGTCTTCGTGTTTAGAGTTACACCCTCTCTCCTGTCTTCCTGTTTAGAGGTACACCCTCTCTCCTGTCTTCCTGTTTAGAGTTACACCCTCTCTCCTGTCTTCCTGTTTAGAGTTACACCTTCTCTCCTGTCTTCCTGTTTAGAGTTACACCCTCTCTCCTGTCTTCCTGTTAAGAGTTACACCCTCTCTCCTGTCTTCCTGTTTAGAGTTACACCTTCTCTCCTGTCTTCCTGTTTAGAGTTACACCCTCTCTCCTGTCTTCCTGTTAAGAGTTACACCTTCTCTCCTGTCTTCCTGTTTAGAGTTACACCCTCTCTCCCATCTTCCTGTTTAGAGTTACACCCTCTCTCCTGTCTTCCTGTTTAGAGTTACACCCTCTCTCTGTCTTCCTGTTTAGAGTTACACCCTCTCTCCTGTCTTCCTGTTTAGAGTTACACCCTCTCTCTTGTCTTCCTGTTTAGAGGTACACCCTCCCTCCTGTCTTCCTGTTAAGAGGTACACCCTCCCTCCTGTCTTCCTGTTTAGAGTTACACCCTCCCTCCTGTCTTCCTGTTTAGAGGTACACCCTCTCTCCTGTCTTCCTGTTTAGAGTTACACCCTCCCTCCTGTCTTCCTGTTTAGAGGTACACCCTCTCTCCTGTCTTCCTGTATAGAGGTACACCCTCCCTCCTGTCTTCCTGTTTAGAGGTACACCCTCTCTCCTGTCTTCCTGTTTAGAGTTACACCCTCTCTCCTGTCTTCCTGTTTAGAGGTACACCCTCCCTCCTGTCTTCCTGTATAGAGGTACACCCTCTCTCCTGTCTTCCTGTTAAGAGGTACACCCTCCCTCCTGTCTTCCTGTTTAGAGGTACACCCTCTCTCCTGTCTTCCTGTTTAGAGGTACACCCTCCCTCCTGTCTTCCTGTTTAGAGGTACACCCTCCCTCCTGTCTTCCTGTTTAGAGTTACACCCTCTCTCCTGTCTTCCTGTTAAGAGTTACACCCTCTCTCCTGTCTTCCTGTTTAGAGTTACACCTTCTCTCCTGTCTTCCTGTTTAGAGTTACACCCTCTCTCCTGTCTTCCTGTTGAGAGTTACACCCTCTCTCCTGTCTTCCTGTTTAGAGGTACACCCTCTCTCCTGTCTTCCTGTTGAGAGGTACACCCTCTCTCCTGTCTTCCTGTTTAGAGTTACACCTTCTCTCCTGTCTTCCTGTTTAGAGTTACACCTTCTCTCCTGTCTTCCTGTTTAGAGTTACACCCTCTCTCCTGTCTTCCTGTTTAGAGGTACACCCTCCCTCCTGTCTTCCTGTTTAGAGGTACACCCTCCCTCCTGTCTTCCTGTTTAGAGTTACACCCTCTCTCCTGTCTTCCTGTATAGAGGTACACCCTCCCTCCTGTCTTCCTGTTTAGAGGTACACCCTCTCTCCTGTCTTCCTGTTAAGAGTTACACCCTCTCTCCTGTCTTCCTGTATAGAGGTACACCCTCCCTCCTGTCTTCCTGTTTAGAGGTACACCCTCCCTCCTGTCTTCCTGTATAGAGGTACACCCTCTCTCCTGTCTTCCTGTTTAGAGGTACACCCTCTCTCCTGTCTTCCTGTTTAGAGGTACACCCTCCCTCCTGTCTTCCTGTATAGAGTTACACCCTCACTCCTGTCTTCCTGTTTAGAGGTACACCCTCTCTCCTGTCTTCCTGTATAGAGGTACACCCTCTCTCCTGTCTTCCTGTTTAGAGTTACACCCTCTCTCCTGTCTTCCTGTTAAGAGGTACACCCTCCCTCCTGTCTTCCTGTTTAGAGGTACACCCTCCCTCCTGTCTTCCTGTTTAGAGTTACACCCTCTCTCCTGTCTTCCTGTATAGAGGTACACCCTCCCTCCTGTCTTCCTGTTTAGAGGTACACCCTCTCTCCTGTCTTCCTGTTAAGAGTTACACCCTCTCTCCTGTCTTCCTGTATAGAGGTACACCCTCCCTCCTGTCTTCCTGTTTAGAGGTACACCCTCTCTCCTGTCTTCCTGTTAAGAGGTACACCCTCCCTCCTGTCTTCCTGTTTAGAGGTACACCCTCACTCCTGTCTTCCTGTTTAGAGGTACACCCTCTCTCCTGTCTTCCTGTTTAGAGTTACACCCTCTCTCCTGTCTTCCTGTATAGAGGTACACCCTCTCTCCTGTCTTCCTGTTTAGAGGTACACCCTCTCTCCTGTCTTCCTGTTTAGAGGTACACCCTCTCTCCTGTCTTCCTGTTTAGAGGTACACCCTCCCTCCTGTCTTCCTGTTAAGAGGTACACCCTCCCTCCTGTCTTCCTGTATAGAGGTACACCCTCTCTCCTGTCTTCCTGTTTAGAGGTACACCCTCCCTCCTGTCTTCCTGTTTAGAGGTACACCCTCCCTCCTGTCTTCCTGTTAAGAGGTACACCCTCTCTCCTGTCTTCCTGTTAAGAGGTACACCCTCCCTCCTGTCTTCCTGTTTAGAGGTACACCCTCCCTCCTGTCTTCCTGTTTAGAGGTACACCCTCACTCCTGTCTTCCTGTATAGAGGTACACCCTCACTCCTGTCTTCCTGTATAGAGGTACACCCTCCCTCCTGTCTTCCTGTTGAGAGGTACACCCTCTCTCCTGTCTTCCTGTATAGAGGTACACCCTCCCTCCTGTCTTCCTGTTTAGAGGTACACCCTCTCTCCTGTCTTCCTGTTTAGAGTTACACCCTCCCTCCTGTCTTCCTGTTTAGAGGTACACCCTCTCTCCTGTCTTCCTGTATAGAGGTACACCCTCCCTCCTGTCTTCCTGTTTAGAGGTACACCCTCCCTCCTGTCTTCCTGTTTAGAGGTACACCCTCTCTCCTGTCTTCCTGTATAGAGGTACACCCTCCCTCCTGTCTTCCTGTTTAGTTTAGAGTTACACCCTCCCTCCTGTCTTCCTGTTTAGAGGTACACCCTCTCTCCTGTCTTCCTGTATAGAGGTACACCCTCCCTCCTGTCTTCCTGTATAGAGTTACACCCTTCCTCCTGTCTTCCTGTTTAGAGGTACACCCTCCCTCCTGTCTTCCTGTTTAGAGGTACACCCTCTCTCCTGTCTTCCTGTTTAGAGGTACACCCTCTCTCCTGTCTTCCTGTTTAGAGTTACACCCTCCCTCCTGTCTTCCTGTTAAGAGTACAACTCAAAACAAGCAGCCAACACAGCGGCACGCTTACAGCTATTGTGTTAAAGAGGAGGGGGTATCTGTTTACCCAGCTATATCAGTGTGTGTGTGTGTGTGTTTATGTGACCACTCCGAAGTACAGTATTAATCTGCTGTGACAGCAACAGGCCACAACCACCCTCACTGTGTTGTCGATACCCCCTCTCACCTGGATTAAAGGGATTTATAATCTATGATTAATTCATTATTCTGCATCATGCTGTTTGCTCTGTTTATACAAGGTCTATATGTAGGCTTCCTGTGTCTATATGCCAGGCTCACAGTAATACTGTAGGCTTCCTGTGTCTATATGCCAGGCTCACAGTAATACTGTAGACTTCCTGTGTCTATATGTCAGGCTCACAGTAATAGTGATGTAGACTTCCTGTGTCTATATGCCAGGCTCACAGTAATACTGTAGGCTTCCTGTGTCTATATGTCAGGCTCACAGTAATAGTGATGTAGACTTCCTGTGTCTATATGCCAGGCTCACAGTAATACTGTAGACTTCCTGTGTCTATATGCCAGGCTCACAGTAATGCTGATGTAGTCTTCCTGTGTCTATATGCCAGGCTCACAGTAATACTGATGTAGACTTCCTGTGTCTATATGCCAGGCTCACAGTAATACTGATGTAGACTTCCTGTGTCTATATGCCAGGCTCACAGTAATACTGATGTAGACTTCCTGTGTCTATATGCCAGGCTCACAGTAATACTGTAGACTTCCTGTGTCTATATGCCAGGCTCACAGTAATACTGATATAGACTTCCTGTGTCTATATGCCACGCTCACAGTTATAGTGATGTAGACTTCCTGTGTCTATATGTCAGGCTCACAGTAATACTTTTGCAATAATTTATAAAAACCTGTTTTTTCTTAGTCATTATGGGGTATTGTGTTTAGATTGATGAGGAATAAATAAACCTAGGAGGCTTATGGTTCTCACCTCCTTCCATAGACTTACACAGTAATTATGACAACTTCCGGAGGACGTCCTCCAACCTATCAGAGCTATTGCAGTATTAACTGACATGTTGTCCACCCAATCAAAGGATCAGAGAATGAATCTAATGCTTAAAGCATAAGCTACAGCTAAATACCACTGCAGTACACAAAATGTGGTGAGTAGTTGACTCAAAGAGAAAGACAATAGTTGAAACAGTTTTGAACAATTACATTTCTTCAAAAATGAAGGAGAAGCAAGAGAGGTGGAGAGAGAGCTAGCTGTATATATATATTTTTTTTCACTATATAGAAATCACTCCTCCATTTCCTTCTTACAAAAATTATACTAGTTTGCCTAATTTCAGTTTGTTACAAAACAAGCAAGTATAGTGTAGAGAATCATTGTACCATCTAAACCGCTGGGAAATATATTTTCCATAACCAAAACATTTGTATTTTCAGCTGTTTGAAGCTGGTGTACATAACCGAAAGTAGGACGCAGAAACTAAACATAAGAACGGGGCGAATAGAAATAGCACACATAGAACAGATCTACCGCTTCTTAGACTTGCTTTCAATGATAATGACAGATCTATAACAATAATTTCTGTGTGAATTTGGTTGGTTCGCCTAAAAAGTTTGCAGCTAGTTTAGCCTACTCAAATACCTGGCTCAAACAGAGAGGGATGCTATGTCATCTAGCTGGCTAAGGCTATCCAACACTGGAACTCTTCCAAGTGACGGTAAGCATTTGGTTTTGTTCATTTATTGCCACCCGGGCCCGCTGGTGTAACTGCTAAACTGCTTGCTGTACACTGTATGGCATGATTGCAGTGGGTTTACTAACGCGTTAGTTCTAGTAGCTATGTTGACTACAGCGTTAGCTGTTGGCAACAATGTAGGCTGTGTGTAACGGTTAGTGGTTATGGTACAAAGGTTTGGATTGGAACATTTTTTTTGCCTAGTCACAGAACGGTGCATAGATGTGAGAATGAACTATACAGCGAGCAAATAGATCATGCTGTTTGTATGTGGCTGGTATGAAAGTGAACTGTGTTTGGAGTGATCAGGGGTGTATTCATTCCGCCGATTCTGTTGAAACGTTTCTTAAACTAATGCAAACGGAACAAAATGGGGAGAAACATACTGTACCTGATAATTGTCCAATAGAAACTCTAATTTGCAGCTGTTGGACTAACGATTACATCCTAGGTCAGCTAGATGCAGGCAAGTGTGTGCAAGATGGTATTGAATGTATCACTGTCTGTCACCTTGATTACTAAAAAATGTTCTCTCGACCTGCGCACCTGCATTGGTAACTTTCATTCGTAGGCTAAGTTGTAGCAACCTCATGATGGGTACAGTTAAAATCCAAGAATCATGTATACCCTAAACATATCGATGTTACGTTGAGCAGGGTGAATGGAATATGAATGACTTTTATCCAGTGTGCAGTAAAACGAAATAAGGACATGCTCATAAAAAAATGAATCGTCCTCCCTAATCTTAGACGGCACTGACCGCCCCTGGTATATATATATATATACCTGCGCCTGTTTTTGTGTAATTTGATGACAGGGCTTGTTGTATATTAACAGCTCAATCACACAGACAGGCAGTGTCGGTGTGAAGGCAGGAATGTACTTGTCCAGACTTGTCTCTGGGTGCATAGGGCTCTCGGTCAGAAGTAGTGCACTATGTAGGGAGTAGGGTTCCATTTGGGATGCAAACTCTTGTGTTCATCTAGTTTTTTCAAAGCCCTCCAGACACACACTCGAGACGCCATATTAACGGTCCAACTGGCGCTTTTTGATCATGTCGACAGCGGGGAGCTGCTGCTCTATAAATACCTAGCAGTGTGTGTGTGGTGTGTGTGATGTGTGTGATGTGTGTGATGTGTGTGTGTGTGTGTGTGTGGTGTGTGGTGTGTGTGAGGTGTGTGTGGTGTGTGTGTGTGTGTGTGTGTGATGTGTGTGTGTGTGAGGTGTGTGTGTGTGTGTGTGGTGTGTGTGTGAGGTGTGTGTGTGTGGTGTGTGTGATGTGTGTGTGTGTGTGTGAGGTGTGTGTGATGTGTGTGTGTGTGTGTGTGTGTGTGTGTGTGTGTGTGTGTGTGTGTGTGTGTGTGTGTGTGTGTGTGTGTGTGTGTGTGTGTGTGTGTGAGGTGTGTGTGTGTGTGTGTGTGTGTGTGTGTGTGTGTGTGTGTGTGTGTGTGTGTGTGTGTGATGTGTGTATGTGAGGTGTGTGGTGTGTGTGTGTGTGTTTGTGGGTAGTTTGTGTTGTTAATTTTTGTACAGTGCTGCCCTGACCATCCTCTATAGAGACTACTACAATCCTCTGTAGAGACTACTACAATCCTCTGTAGAGACTACTACTACCCTCTATAGAGACTACTACTACCCTCTATAGAGACTACTACCCTCTGTAGAGACTACTACCCTCTGTAGAGACTACTACCCTCTGTAGAGACTACTACCCTCTGTAGAGACTACTACCCTCTATAGAGACTACTACCCTCTATAGAGACTACTACTACCCTCTGTAGAGACTACTACCCTCTATAGAGACTACTACTACCCTCTGTAGAGACTACTACTACCCTCTATAGAGACTACTACTACCCTCTGTAGAGACTACTACCCTCTGTAGAGACTACTACTACCCTCTGTAGAGACTACTACCCTCTATAGAGACTACCACTACCCTCTGTAGAGACTACTACTACCCTCTGTAGAGACTACTACCCTCTATAGAGACTACTACTACCCTCTGTAGAGACTACTACTACCCTCTGTAGAGACTACTACTACCCTCTATAGAGACTACTACTACCCTCTATAGAGACTACTACCCTCTGTAGAGACTACTACCCTCTGTAGAGACTACTACCCTCTGTAGAGACTACTACCATCCTCTATAGAGACTACTACCACCCTCTGTAGAGACTACTACCCTCTGTAGAGACTACTACCCTCTGTAGAGACTACTACCATCCTCTATAGAGACTACTACCATCCTCTATAGAGACTACTACCCTCTGTAGAGACTACTACCATCCTCTGTAGAGACTACTACCATCCTCTATAGAGACTACTACCCTCTGTAGAGACTACTACCCTCTGTAGAGACTACTACCATCCTCTATAGAGACTACTACCCTCTGTAGAGACTACTACCCTCTATAGAGACTACTACCACCCTCTGTAGAGACTACTACCCTCTGTAGAGACTACTACCCTCTATAGAGACTACTACCATCCTCTATAGAGACTACTACCCTCTATAGAGACTACTACCATCCTCTATAGAGACTACTACCATCCTCTATAGAGACTACTACCTTCTGTAGAGACTACTACCATCCTCTATAGAGACTACTACCACCCTCTATAGAGACTACTTCCACCCTCTATAGAGACTACTACTACCCTCTATAGAGACTACTACCATCCTCTATAGAGACTTCCACCCTCTGTAGAGACTACTACCCTCTATAGAGACTACTACCACCCTCTGTGAGTAGACGGCTCTGCTCTTGCAGTCAGTCAACCTCCCTCCCTGGCCACCAGCACCGTAGCAGCAGCCTTTGCTAGTAGCACCTACGAGGACTATTTTTTCTCCATTAATGGACACACTTTTCAGAGCCAATTCTGAACAAGAATAAAATTTCCCTCATTTTTGTCAGGTGTGTTTTAAATTAGTTTAATTGTCTAATTTGACCTACTCTTGATGTATGCTCATTTGCCAAATTTAGAATTTGGGCTACTGCTAAGGTGCTGGTAGCCAGGGAGGTATGGGACTAGTACGCTCTTAGAAAAAAGGGTTCCAAAAGGTTTTTTCGGCTGTCCCCGTAGGAGAACGGTTTTTGTTTCTACTTAGAAAGGTTTCTACTTAGAACCAAAACGGTTCTACTTGGAACCAAAAGGTTTCTACTTAGAACTAAAAGGTTTCTACTTGGAACCAACAAGGGTTCTTCAAAGGGTTCTCTTATGGGGACAGCTGAATAACCCTTTTTGGTTCTAGATAGCACCTTTTCTTTCTAAGAGTGTAGGGCAGTGAGTCCTCACACAACAAACGTATAAATAAGGACACAGACTCCTCCATATCAAGTTAATGTGCTGCTAGCCTATTTCAAAAGCCTGAAGGCACCCTATTTCTATGGGCCTTGGTCAAAAGTAGTGCACTATGTAGGGAATAGGGTGCCATTTGGGATGCACTCAAAACAAGAGGCTCATAATGCACTGAACAGTCAGTAGGTGCTCTACATTCTCCCTGGTTTCACAGAAGTCCTTTAACCCCTAAAAGCCTTGCCCTGAGCTAACATATGGAATTGTTTTAAGATGGTCATACCCATAGATCATTTAGCTGTTGGATGTTGAATTTAAAAACAAGTATTTAAAAAGTTTAAAGGTGATCCAGGAAAGTATATTTAGCTTTCTGGCTTTGATTTCGTAATTCATACTCTTGCAGGTCGTCAAACACAAAGGGGCGTCTCATCTTTTCTGTAAGGAGCTGTTATGCTGAGCTGTTATTGAAGTGAGTCCCACATGGCACCATATTCCCTATGTAGTGTAATACTTTTGACCATATTCCCTATGTAGTGCAATACTTTTGACTATATTTCCTATGTAGTGCAATACTTTTTACTATATTCCCTATGTAGTGCAATACTTTTTACTATATTCCCTATGTAGTGCAATACTTTTTACTATATTCCCTATGTAGTGCAATACTTTTTACTATATTCCCTATGTAGTGCAGTACTTTTTACTATATTCCCTATGTAGTGCAATACTTTTGACTATATTCCCCATGTAGTGCAATACTTTTTACTATATTTCCTATGTAGTGCAATACTTTTTACTATATTTCCTATGTAGAGCAATACTTTTGACTATATTTCCTATGTAGTGCAATACTTTTGACTATATTTCCTATGTAGTGTAATACTTTTGACTATATTTCCTATGTAGTGCAATACTTTTGACTACATTTCCTATGTAGTGTAATACTTTTGACTATATTTCCTATGTAGTGCAATACTTTTGACTATATTTCCTATGTAGAGCAATACTTTTGACTATATTTCCTATGTAGTGCAATACTTTTGACTATATTCCCTATGTATATTTTGGGCTTCCGATTGGCGCAGCGGTGTAAAGCACTGCATCTCAGTATTTGAGGCGTCACTACAGACACCCTGGTTCAATTCCAGGCTGTATCACAACTGGACGTGATTGGGAGTCCCATAGGGCGGCGCACAATTAGCCCAGCGTCTTCCGGATTTGGCCGGTGTAGGCCGTCATTGTAAATAAGAATTTGTTCTTAACTGACTTGCCTAGTTAAAGAAAGGTTCAATAAACATTCAAAATAATTTTGTGCAATACTTTTGACCAGGGCCCACAGGGCTCTGCATTTTACCAGTAGCACATTACTGAAATACTCATTCAGCTGAGACATTGTTCTCCATCTTGACCTTTGGCCCTCCTCTCCTCTGATATCATATCAGTATGGCTTCCACACAAAGACATATGATAACAGCATGGCTCTGCCAGACTGGCTTCCACACAAAGACCTACACAAAAGTATGTGGACACCTGCTCGTCAAACATCTCATTCTAAAAATCATGGGCATTAATATGGAGATGGGACTATAACAGCCTCCACTCTTCTGGGAAGGCTTTCCACTAGATGTTGGAAAATTGCTGCAGAGACTTGCTTCCATTTAGCCACAAGAGTATTAGTGAGGTCCGGCACTGATGTTGGGCGATTAGGCCTGGCTCGCAGTCTGTGTTCGATGGGGTTGAGGCCAGGGCTCCAGTTCTTCCACACCGATCTCGACAAACCATTTCTGTATGAACCTCGCTTTGTGCATGGGGGTATTGTCATGCTGAAACAGGAAAGGGCCTTCCCCAAACTGTTGCCACAAAGTTGGAAGAACAGAATCATCTATAATGTCATTGTATGCTGTAGTGTTAAGATTTCCCTTCACTGGATCTAAGGGGCCTAGCCTGAACCATGAAAAACAGCCCCAGACCATTATTCTTCCTCCACCAAACTTTACAGTTGGCACTATGCATTGTGGCAGGTAGCGTTCTCCTGGCATCTGCCAAACCCAGATTTATCTGTCGGACTGCCAGATGGTGAAGCATGATTCATCACTCCAGAGAGTGCGTTTCCACTGCTCCAGAGTCCAATGGCGGCAAGCTTTACACCACTCCAGCCGACACTTGGCATTGCGCATAGTGATCTTAGGCTTGTGTGTGGCTGCTCGGCCATGGAAACCCATTTCATGAAGCTTTAGACAAACAGTTATTGTGTTGAAGTTGCTTCCAGAGGCAGTTTGGAACTTGGTAGTGAGTGTTGCAAATGAGGACAGACAATTTTTGTGCACTATGCGTTTCAGCACTTGTCCGTCCCGTTCTGTGAGCTTGTGTGGCCTATGACATCCTATGACAGTGCCCCATTGAAAATCACTGAGCTCTTCAATAAGGCCATTCTACTGCCAATGTTTGTCTATGGAGATTGCATGGCTGTGTGCATATCATTATGGCTCTGCCAGCCTAGCTTCCACACAAAGACATATCATATCATTATGGCTCTGCCAGCCTAGCTTCCACACAATACATATCATATCACCATGGCTCTGCCAGCCTAGCTTCCACACAAAGACATATCATATCACCATGGCTCTGCCAGCCTAGCTTCCACACAAAGACATATCATATCACAATGGCTCTGCCAGCCTAGCTTCCACACAAAGACATATCATATCATCATGGCTCTGCCAGCCTAGCTTCCACACAAAGACATATCATATCATTATGGCTCTGCCAACCTAGCTTCCGCACAAATACATATCATATCATTATGGCTCTGCCAACCTAGCTTCCACACAAAGACATATCATATCACAATGGCTCTGCCAGCCTAGCTTCCACACAAATATATATCATATCATTATGGCTCTGCCAACCTAGCTTCCCCACAAAGACATATCATATCACAATGGCTCTGCCAGCCTAGCTTCCACACAAATACATATCATATCATTATGGCTCTGCCAACCTAGCTTCCACACAAATACATATCATATCACCATGGCTCTGCCAACCTAGCTTCCACACAAATACATATCATATCACCATGGCTCTGCCAACCTAGCTTCCACACAAATACATATCATATCATTATGGCTCTGCCAACCTAGCGTCCATACAAAGACATATCATATCATAATGGCTCTGCCAACCTAGCGTCCATACAAAGACATATCATATCATAATGGCTCTGCCAGCCAAGCTTCCACACAAAGACAAGGGAATGATGCCACACCCTGCCTCACATCAGCAGCAGCAGTCTGTGCCTCAGTAATAGGATCCTCTACTATGAGCTAATAGAATTAGTGTAGCGTGCTGCTGGGCTCAGTCTGTCTCTCTGTGTTGCTATATCCCCCCACAATCCCCCCCGGCCGCAGCTGCACCCATGATTGACTATGCCCAGCACACCCCACCCCAATCCACCCTAGCCCTCTGGCTGTAATCTAAACACTGTGATCGTAGCACAGCACAGTGATAACATCCAGATAAGACATTTGATGCTCTGTGGCTGACATCTTTGTCTCATACTACTAACCCTCTTAAGGACAAAACAGACTACTGCACAGATGAACAGTTAAAAGCAGCAGGGGGCCGTCCTATCGCCCCTGACCACATGTTCTGTTAATTCCCAGATTATTCTAGGCTTGAATGTGGCTGCCGTGAAGAATGTCCTTTGTATCAGTATGATACTGTCTGATGGTGTATCTGTATGGTCCTGTCTGATGGTGCATCAATATGATACTGTCTGATGGTGTATCAATATGGTACTGTCTGATGGTGTATCTGTATGGTCCTGTCTGATGGTGTATCAATATGGTACTGTCTGATGGTGTATCTTAATGGTCCTGTCTGACTGTGTATCAATATGGTACTGTCTGATGGTGTATCTTAATGGTCCTGTCTGACTGTGTATCAATATGGTACTGTCTGATGGTGTATCTTAATGGTCCTGTCTGACTGTGTATCAATATGGTACTGTCTGATGGTGTATCTTAATGGTCCTGTCTGACTGTGTATCAATATGGTACTGTCTGATGGTGTATCTGTATGGTACTGTCTGACTGTGTATCAATATGGTACTGTCTGATGGTGTATCTTAATGATACTGTCTGACTGTGTATCAATATGGTACTGTCTGATGGTGTATCTGTATGGTACTGTCTGACTGTGTATCAATATGATACTGTCTGATGGTGTATCAATATGATACTGTCTGATGGTGTATCAATATGGTCCTGTCTGATGGTGTATCAATATGGTCCTGTCTGATGGTGTATCAATATGATACTGTCTGATGGTGTATCAATATGGTACTGTCTGAAGGTGTATCAATATGGTACTGTCTGATGGTGTATCTGTATGGTACTGTCTGATGGTGTATCTGTATGGTACTGTCTGATGGTGTATCAATATGGTACTGTCTGATGGTGTATCTGTATGGTACTGTCTGATGGTGTATCTGTATGGTACTGTCTGATGGTGTATCAATATGGTACTGTCTGATGGTGTATCTGTATGGTACTGTCTGATGGTGTATCTGTATGGTACTGTCTGATGGTGTATCTGTATGGTACTGTCTGATGGTGTATCAATATGGTCCTGTCTGACGGTGTATCAATATGGTCCTGTCTGACGGTGTATCAATATGGTCCTGTCTGATGGTGTATCAATATGGTCCTGTCTGATGGTGTATCTGTATGGTCCTGTCTGACGGTGTATCTGTATGGTACTGTCTGATGGTGTATCAATATGGTCCTGTCTGATGGGGTATCAATATGGTCCTGTCTGACGGTGTATCAATATGGCTCCTGCCAGCCCGACACATCATATTATCCCAGAGCTATTTCTCCTGGAGAAGACATCTAAAACTGACAAACTGCAGCCATGAGGAAAAATAATTACTTATTTATCACCCTGCGGAGAGAACATCTATATCACACGGCTGCAGTCATTGATTTACTGTATCGGCAGGGCATTTTGTTTTATTAGGGGACTGGTTGAAAAATAAAGTGGCCTCCCAGACTGCTTGAATGAACCGGTCCTCTACAGGGGCTCAAGGAGACATGGGGAGGTGGGAACGTGGCAGGGCTTCTATGAGGAACAAGTGCCATTTTTAAATGCAGGAGGGTGTGTGTGTGTGTGTGTGTGTGTGTGTGTGTGTGTGTGTGTGTGTGTGTGTGTGTGTGTGTGTGTGTGTGTGTGTGTGTGTGTGTGTGTGCGCACTTGGAGGGATGAGGAGGTTGTTTAATAAGCAGTAAGGCCATCATTGTAAATAAGAATTTGTTCTAAACTGACTTGTCTAGTTAAATAAAAAAAGTTTAAGTTGTTTGTTCACAGGTGTCAGGTGTTTAGCCTGCACACACACACACACACATCCTACCACTGCTCTTCTCAATTAGTTAGCTCTCTCTCTCAGTCACACTAACCTGTCTCCAGAAGACAGCTTACAGTTAAGCTAGTTCTCTTTCTGGTAGTAGTGCTGTTGTTATTGTTGTTATTGTTGCTGTTGTTATTGTTGCTGTTGTTGTTGTTATTGTTGATGTTGTTGTTGTTATTCTTGCTGTTGTTGTTGTTATTGTTGCTGTCGTTGTTGCTGTTGTCGTTGTTGTTGTTGTTTTTTATTTTATTTTTTATTTCACCTTTATTTAAATCCAGGTAAGCTAGTTGAGAACAAGTTCCCATTTACAACTGAGACCTGGCCAAGATAAAGCAAAGCAGTGCGACACAAACAACAACACAGAGTTACACATGGAATAAACAACCGTACAGTCAATAACTGTTGTTGTTGCTGTTGCTTTTCCTGGCTTTTCAGCAGTCTAGTCTAGTTTAGTGTGTCTACCAAACTCATCCCAAATGGCACCTTATTCCCTATATAGTGCACTTCTAAAGTTTGAAAAGTAATGCACTATGTAAGGAATACGGTGCCCTCCCCTTCAGTCCAGTTTCCTATTGAGCTGATTCAGTGTTTTCTGCCGGGGGGTAGACGATCATGTCATCATGACCAGACCAGACCAGGGCTGCCTGGGTCCATGACAGTCTGGATCGATGTGGAGGGCGGCTGTGTTGGTGATGGAGTGAGGGAGGGAAGAATACTGTCTGGAGAAAGAGAGACAGAGAGAGAGAGTGAGAGAATGAGAGAGAGAGATTTATTTCACTTTTGTTTATTATCTATTTCACTTGCTTTGGCAATGTTAACATATGTTTCCCATGATAATAAAGCCCTTAAAATTGAATTAAATTCAGAGAGAGAGAGGGAGAGAGAGACAGACACATAGACGGGGAGAGAGAGAGTATTTATTTCCCCTTTTGTACTTTAACCATTTGTACATCGTTACAACACTGTATATATAGTTGAAGTCGGAAGTTTACATACACTTAGGTTGGAGTCATTAAAACTCGTTTTTTCAACCACTCCACAAATTTCTTGTAAACAAACTATAGTTTTGGCAAGGTTAGGACATCTACTTTGTGCATGACACAAGTAATTTTTCCAACAATTGTATACAGACAGATTATTTCACTGTATCACAATTCCAGTGGGTCAGAAGTTTACATACACTAAGTTGACTGTGCCTTTAAACAGCTTGGAAAATTCCAGAAAATGGGGTCATGGCTTTAGAAGCTTCAGGGAGGCTAATTGACATAATTTGAGTCAATTGGAGGTGTACCTGTGGATGTATTTCAAGACCGACCTTCAAACTCAGTGCCTCTTTGCTTGACATCATGGGAAAATCAAAGGAAATCAGCCAAGACCTCAGAAAGAAATTGTAGACCTCCACAAGTCTGGTTCATCCTTGGGAGCAACGCCTGTAGGTACCATGTTCATCTGTACAAACAATAGTACGCAAGTATAAACACCATGGGATCATGCAGCCATCATACCGCTCAGGAAGGAGACACGTTCTGTCTCCTAGAGATTAACGTACTTTGGTGCGAAACGTGCAAATCAATCCCAGAACAACAGCAAAGGACCTTGTGGAGATGCTGGAGGAAACAGGTACAAAAGTATCTATATCCACAGTAAAACAAGTCTTATATCGACATAACCTGAAAGGCCGCTAAGTAAGGAAGAAGCCTCTGCTCAAAAACCGCCATAAAAAAGCCAGACTACGGTTTGCAACTGCACATGGGGACAAAGATCGTATTTTTTGGAGAAATGTCCTCTAGTCTGATGAAACAAAAATAGAACTGTTTGGCCATAATGACCATCGTTTCCTTTGGAGGAAAAAGGGGGACGCTTGTAAGCCGAAGAACACCATCCCAACCATGAAGCACGGGGGTGGCACCATCATGTTGTGGGGGTGCTTTGCTGCAGGAGGGACTGGTGCACTTCACAAAACAGATGGCAACATGAGGAAGGGAAAAGTATGTGGATATATTGAAGAAACATCTCAAGACATCAGTCAGGAAGTTAAAGCTTGGTCGCAAATGGGTCTTCCAAATGGACAATGACCCCAAGCAATGACCCCAAGACCCCAAGCAATGACCCCCGCACCAAAGTTGTGGCAAAATGGCTTAAAGACAACAAAGTCAAGGTATTGGAGTGGCCATCACAAAGCCATCACAAAGCCCTGACCTCAATCCTATCGAACGTTTGTGGGCAGAACTGAAAAAGCGTGTGCGAGCAAGGTGGCCTACAAACCTGACTCGGTTACACCAGCTCTGTCAGGAAGAATGGGCCAAAATTCACCCAACTTATTGTGGGAAGCCTGTGGAAGGCTACGAATTAAGTGTATGTAAACTTCTGACCCACTGGGAATGTGATGAAAGAAATAAAAGCTGAAATAAATCATTCCCTCTACTAATATTCTGACATTTCACATTCCTAAAATAAAGTGGTCATCCTAACTGACCTAAAACAGGGCATTTTTACGAGGATTAAATGTCAGGAATTGTGAAAAACTGTGTTTATATGTATTTGGCTAAGGTGTATGTAAACTTCCTACTTCAACTGTGCACATAATATGACATTTGAAATGTCTTTATTATTTTGGAACTTCTGTGAGTGTAATGTTTACTGTTAATTTTGTACAGTTTATTTCACTTTTGTTTATTATCTACTTCACTTGCGTTGGCAATGTTAACATATGTTTCCCATGCCAATAAAGCCCTAGAATTGAATTGAATTGAGAGAGAGACAGAGACAGAGACAGAGAGAAAGAGAGAGAAAGTGGATGAAGGTGAGACTAGTAAGTGATGACTTGATCCTGACCTACTCTCATTGGCTGTCAGAGATGAGACAAGTTGGTACCAACCGGTCTGGTAATATCCATCCACAACACTGTCACTGACTAGAGCAATAAGAAGATCACTCTAATCATCCAGGCCCTATATGGAAAACCCACAACGCTAATATGGGTCTAATCATAATAGATGATATGCCATGCACACACACACACACACACACACACACACACACACACACACACACACACACACACACACACACACACACACACACACACACACACACACACACACACACACACACACACACACACACACAGATGTATTGTCAAGAGGCAGTTAATAGCAAAGCGTTTCTAATTAGTTCATTCTGACACTGGCTTCATCCCCACTTCCATGTTGTCACAGTAACAATCTTCCTGTATACACAAACACTAGATTTATCAATGTTTCTAAGTGAGTCAAAACAGTGAGGGGAGAGAGGGATGAAGTCATAGCCAAGACAAGAGAGCGACAGATGGAGGGGATATCCCCTAGAAAGGAGCACTACACCTCTCTCTCTCTCTCTCTCTCTCTCTCTCTCTCTCTCTCTCTCTCTCTCCTAATGTTACTCGTCACATAACCAACATAGGCTCAATATCTGAGAGAAAGAGAGAGATAACGTAATAGCCAAGACAAGAGAGCAAACAGATGGATGGAGAGAGAGAGAGGGAAAGATGGGGAAGGGAGGGGGAGGGGTATGGGGAGAGGGAGGGGGAGGGGGAGGGGGAGGGGGAGAGGGAGGGGCTTATTTTTTATTGAACCTTTATTTAACTAGGTTAGTCAGTTAAAAACAAATTATTATTTACAATGACAGCCTACCAAAAGGCAAAAGGCCTCCTGCGGGGACGGGAGCTGGGATTAAACATTTAAAATAAAAATATAGGACAAAACACACATCAAGAGAGACACCACAACACAACATAAAGAGAGACCTAAGACAACAACACAGCATGGCAGCAACACAACATGACAACAACATGGTAGCAACACAACATGGCAGTAGCACAACATGGTAGTAGCACAAATCATGGTACAAACATTATTGAGCACAGTCAACAGCACAAAGGTCAAGAAGGTAGAGACAACAATACATCACGCGAAGCAGCCACAACTGTCAGTAAGAGTGTCCATGACTGAGTCTTTGAATGAAGAGATGGAGATAAATCGGTCCAGTTTGGGGTTTTTTTGCAGCTCGTTCCAGTCTCTTGCTGCAGCAACCTGAAAAGAGGAGCGACCCAGGGATGTGTGTGCTTTGGAACCTATAACAGAATGTGACTGTCAGAACGGGTGTTGTATGTGGAGGATGAGGGCTGCAGTAGATATCTCAGATAGGGGGAAGTGAGGCCTAAGAGGGTTTTATAAATAAGCATCAACCACTGGGTGTTGCGATGGGTTTACAGAGGAGTATAGAGTACAGTGATGTGTCCTATAAGGAGCTTGGTGGCAACTATGATGGCCGAATGGTAAAGAACATCTCGCCGCTCAAGAGCACCATTATCTGCCGATCTATAAATTAACGTTTCAGTAATCTAGCATGGGTAGGATGGTCATCTGAATCAGGGTTAGTTTGGCAGCTGGGGTGAAAGAGGAGCGATTACGATAGAGGAAACCAAGTCTAGATTTAACTTTAGCCTGCAGCTTTGATATGTGTTGAGAGAAGAAGAGTGTACCATCTAGCCATACTCCCAAGTACTTGTATGAGGTGACTACCTCAAGCTCCAAACCCTCAGAGGTAGTAATCACACCTGTGGGGAGAGAGGCATTCTTCTAACCAAACCACTTGCCCTTTGTTTTGGAGGTATTCAGAACAAGGTTAAGGGTAGAGAAAGCTTGTTGGACACTAAGAAAGCTTTGTTATAGAGCATTTAACACAATATCCGGGCAGGGGCCAGCTGAGTATAAGACTGTATCATCTGCATATAAATGGATGAGAGAGTTTCCTACTGCCTGAGTTATGTTGTTGATATAAATTGAGAAGAGCGTGGGGCCTAGGATCGAGCCTTGGGGTATTCCCTTGGTGACCGGCAGTGGCTGAGACACGCGATGTTCTGACTTTATACACTGCACTCTTTGAGAGAGGTAGTTAGCAAACCAGGCCAAAGACCCCTCAGAGACAACAATACTCCTTAGACCGACCCCAAGAATGGAATGGTCTACCGTATCAAAGCTTTGGCCAAGTCAATAAAAGTAGCAGCACAACATTGCTTAGAATCAAGGGCAATGGTGACATCATTTAGGACCTTTAAGGTTGCAGTGACACATCCATAACCTGCGCGGATACCAGATTGCATACCATAGAGAATACTATAGACATCAAGAAAGCCACTCAGTTGATTATTGACAAGTTTTTCCAACACTTTTGATAAAAGTGACTGCCTTCCAAGCAATGGGAACCTCCCCAGAAAGGAGAGACCGGTTAAAAAGGTTGGAGATAGGCTTGGTGATGATAGGGGCAGCAACCTTAAAGAAGAAAGGGTTTATACCATCTGACCTGGATTTTTTGGGGGGGTCAAGTTTAAGGAGCTCCTTTAGCACCTGGGACTCAGTGACTGCCTGCAGGGAGAAACTTTGTAGCGGGGCAGGGGAAGAAGAGGGACGAGCATCGGGGTCCCATTAGATGGGGTGAGAGATGGACGGGCAAGGAGGCATACGAATCCTGACTTAATGAAGTGGTGATTAAAGAGCTCAGCCATGTGCTCCTTGTCAGTAACAACCACATCATCAACATTAAGGGACATGGGCAGCTGTGAGGAGGACGGTTTGTTCTTCTGGTCTTTAACCGTTTTCCAGAACTTCTTGGGGTTAGACTCACAGAGAGAGAACTGCTCCTTAACCTGTTTGGGCTGCAGGGGGCGTATTGAGTAGCCAGATAAAATGTGCCCATTTCAAACGGCCTCGTACTCAATTCTTGCTCGTACAATATGCATATTATTATTACTATTGGATAGAAAACACTCTCTAGTTTCTAAAACCGTTTGAATTATTTCTCTGAGTGAAACAGAAGTCATTCTGCAGCACACTTCCTGACCAGGAAGTGGAATGTCTGAAACCGAGGCTCTCTTCTACTCCCTGCCTATACATGGGCATGATACGTAAGAGTCTACGTGCACTTCATACACCGTCCCCTGGGTGTCAAGAGGCGGTGAGAGAAGAAATTTCGTGTTTATCTTGGTCTGACGTTGAATACAGGCTCTTTGTATGACGTGTCCCTCATTTCCGGTACTCTGAGGAGCGCGCGCTGGACAGTGGGATTGCCTTCTGTTTAGCTGCCGTTATGGACGACCAATATCTCCGGCTTTGATTTTATTTGATACATGTGACCATATCATCGTAAAGTATGTTTTTTCAATATAGTTTAATCAGATTATTGAAAATTTTTCGGGAGTTTTGCCGTGTTCCGTTCTCTGACTTTGTTGACGATGGAGCGATTCGTGCCACCCAGCTAGCGCGCGTGCTAAATGAAGAGGGAAAATGAACGTTCTAATTCCAAACAACGACTGTTCTGGACAAAGGACACCTTGTCCAACATTCTGATGAAAGATCAGCAAAAGTAAGAAACATTTTATGATGCTATTTCATATATCTGTCGTGCATGTGAACTAGTCGTGGGCGGCCAACGTTTGGGTACTCTAGCTATACCGAAGCTGCATATCATAATGAAGTTATTTTTTAGAATTCTAACACTGCGATTTCATTAAGAACTAATGGATCTATCATTTCCTATACAACATGTATTTTTTAGTTATGTTTATGAATAGCTATTTGGTCAGAATATGTGTGTCAGAAAAAGTGTCAGGAAAAATCTGGACGTAGTGGGGAAAAGTAGCTAAGTTAGCACACGGTGTAACCATTGATTTCAGCTCTAAATATGCACATTTTCGAACAAAACATAAGTGTATGTATAACCTGATGTTATAGGACTGTCATCTGAGGAAGAAAATCAAGGTTAGTCAAAAATTATATATATTTTGCTTGTTTGTTACGATCGCTTACTTTTGCTACTGGGAAATGGCTTGTCTTTCTGGCTATTGTGCTAAGCTAATATAACGCTATATTGTGTTTTCGCTGTAAAACACTTGATAAATCGGAAATATTGTCTGGAAACACAAGATGCCTGTCTTTCAATTGCTGTACACTATGTATTTTTCAGAAATGTTTTATGATGAGTAATTAGGTATTTGACGTTGGTGTCTGTAATTATTCTGTCTGCTTTCGGTGCAACTTCTGATTGTAGCTGCAATGTAAACTATGATTTATACCTGAAATATGCACATTTTTCGAACAAAACATAGATTTATTGAATAACATGTTATAAGACTGCCATCTGATGAAGTTGTTTCTTGGTTAGTTAGATTGGCTTTGTGCATGCTACCTGTGCTGTGAAAAATGTCTGTCCTCTTTTGTATTTGGTGGTGAGCTAACATAAATATACGTGGTGTTTTCGCTGTAAAACATTTTAAAAATCGGACATGTTGGCTGGATTCACAAGATGTGTACCTTTCATATGCTGTATTGGACTTGTTAATGTGTGAAAGTTAAATATTTAAAAAATATATATTTTGAATTTCGCGCCCTCCACTTGAGCTGGCTGTTGTCATAAGTGTACCGACGTCGGGCTGCAGCCATAAGAAGTTAAAGTAACTACCTTTGGCCTTCCGGATAGCCTGAGTGCACTTATTTCTCATTTTTCTGAACGAGAGCCAGTCGGCCTGAGTATGCGTGTGCTGAGCCTTTCGCCAAATGGAATTCTTGAGGTGGAGTAATTCTGCAAGATCACGGTCGACCAGGGGCTGAACCTGTTTATAATTCTCATTTTCTTTATGGGGGTGTGCTTGTTAACAATACCACTGAAAATATCCCAAAAGAAGATCCAAGCGTCTTCGACAAAGGGGATCAAGCTGATTCTATACCATTTTACAGAGGCCCGTTCATGAAGGACGGTTCATTAAAGTTTTTTAGCAAGCGTCTATAACAAATCAGGACAGGTCGTTTCACTGAGCAGCCATTACGAACACATGCTGTAAAACAGTGATCACTAAGGTCATTAAGGAAAACACCAGACTGATACTGATCAGGATTATTTGTGAGGACAACATCAAGGAGAGTAGCCTTTTCTGGGTGTTTGGAGTCATATTTTGTGGGATTGGTAATAATCTGAGAAAGATTAAGGGAGTCCCATTACTTTAGGATTTGGTCAGATGGTTTAACCATGTCCCAGTTTAGGTCACCTAGCAGGACAAATTCAGACTTAGTGTAAAGGGCCAGGAGAGAGCTTAGGGCAGGTAGGGTACAGACTGGTGCTGATGGAGGACGATAGCACCCAGCAACAGTCAACAAAGAGCTATTTGAATCTTTAATGTATTAAACCAGCAAATCAAATTGTTTGGGGACAGACTTGGTGGAGACAATCAAGCACTGAAGGTGATCCTTGGTAAAGATTGCCACTCCACCACCTTTGGAAGATCTGTCTTGCCGAAAAATATTATAATCAGAAATGTTAACTTCAGTGTTCAAAACTCTCTTTCTTAACCACGTCTCAGTAATGACCAACACATCTGGATTGGAGCTGTGAACCCACACTTTCAGGGGTAGTGGGAGAGGGAGGGGGAGATGAAGGGGAAGGAAGAGAGGGAGGGGGAGATGGAGGGGGATGGGGAGAGTGAAGGGGAGAGGGAGGGGGATGGGGAGAGTGAAGGGGAGAGAGAGGGAGATGGAGGGGGATGGGGAGAGTGAAGGGGAGAGGGAGGGAGGGGGAGTAAGAGGGAGGGGGAGAGGGATGGGAAGAGGGATGGAGGGATGGGGGGAATAAGAGGAAGGGGGAGATGGAGAGGGAGGGGAAGAGTGAAGGGGAGAGAGAGAGGGAGGGGGAGAGAGAGGGATGGGGAGGGGGAGAAGCAGGGGGAGAGTGAGAGGGGGGGTAAGGGGGAGAGAGAGGGAGGGGGAGAGTGAGAGGGAGGGGTAGGGGGGAGAGAGATGGATGGGGAAGGGGAAGGGAGGGAGGGGAAGAGGGAGGGTGTGAGCATCCTACAAAGCTCAGCAGGTTCAGCTAGGCTGTTTTGCTCTGTCTCACATCACAGGTTCAGCTAGACTGCTCTGCTGTGTACCACATCACAGGTTCAGCTAGGATGTTCTGCTGTGTACCACATCACAGGTTAACTTTGACCAACCACAGACACACTGTAGGGACTGGCTGGCTACATCACATCAAATCACATTTTATTTGTTACATGCGCCAAATACAACAGGTGTAGTAGACCTTGCCGTGAAATGCTTACTTACAAGCCCTTAACCAACAATGCAGAGTTTTTAAAAAGTAAGAACAATTTGCTAAATAAACTAAGTGAAAAATAGTAACACAATGAAATAACAATAATGAGGCTATCGGTACTGAGTCGGTGTGCTGGGGTATGGGTTAGTAGAGGTTATTGATGTAGCTGGGGGTAAATGCATAGATAATAAACAGTGAGTAGCAGCAGCGTATGTGAAGTGTGAAGGAATGTGTGTGTGTTGCGTCAATATGCATGTGTGTGTGTGTGTCCATGTGCGCGTGTGTGTGTGTGTGTGTTGGAGTATCATTGTAGTATGTGTGAGTGTGGCTAGTGAGTTTGAGTCATTTGAATGTACATTGAGCCTGTGCAAGACCTCCTCCTCCTCCTCCTCCTCCTCCTCACTCTACCCGATGAAGCCCAGCCAGCAGATGGATAATAAGCCCAGTCTGTCACCCATTCTCTAATGGAATGTCACATTTGTGTGTCGCAAATGGCACCCAATAACATACATAGTGCATTACCTTTGACCAGGGTCCATAGGGCTCTCTTCAAAAGTAGTGCACTATGTAGGAAATATGGTGCCATTTGGGACACGCACGTTGTCCACACTCATCCTTAGCTTCTGAGCATAGCTTTATTAAAGATGCTGCTGCCCTGAATCAAATCAACCCTTTCTGTCCTCTCTTATCTGTCAATGGGTCTCTCTCTCCCTCTCTCTGACTCTCTCTCCCTCTCCCTCTCCCTCTCTCTGTCTCTCTCCCTCTCTCTATCTCTCTCTCCCTCTCTCTCGCCCTCTCTCTGTCTCTCTCTCCCTCTCTCGCCCTCTCTCTGTCTCTCTCTCCCTCTCCCTCTCTCTCTCTCTCTCTCTCTCTCTCTCTCTCTCTCTCTCTCTCTCTCTCTCTCTCTCTCCCTCTCTCTGTCTCTGTCTCTCTCCCTCTCCCTCTCCCTGTCTCTCTCCCTCCCCTCTCTCTGTCTCTCTCCCTCTCTAGGTCTCTCTCCCTATCTCTGTCTCTCTCCTTCTCTCTGTCTCTCTCCTTCTCTCTGTCTCTCTCCCTCTCAACTTAATACATTTAATTCGGAAAGTATTCAGACCCCTTCCCTTTTACCAAATGTTGTTACGTTCCAGCCTTATTCTAAAATGGATTGAATAGTTATTTTTCTACCATTAATCTACACCCCATATTGACACAGCAACAACAGGTTTTTAGATATTTTTTCTAATTTATTCAGTACTTTGTTGAAGCACCTTTGGCAACGATTACAGCCTCGAATATTCTTGGGTATGACTCTACAAGCTTGGCACACCTGTATTTGGGGAGTTTCTCCCATTATTCTCTAAAGAACCTCTCAAGCTCTGTCAGGTAGGATGGGGAGCGTCTCTCCAGAGATGTTTGATCGGGTTCAAGTCTGGGCTCTGGCTGGGCCACTCAAGAACATTCAGAGAGTTGTCCCGAAGCCACTCCTGCATTGTCTTGGCTGTGTGCTTAGGGTCGTTGTGATGCTGGAAGGTGAACCTTCACCCCAGTCTGAGGTCCTGAGCGCTCTGAGACTTTTTCATCAAGGATCTCTCAGTACTTTGCTCCGTTCATCTTTCCCTCAATCCTGACTTGTTTCCCAGTCCCTGTCGCTGAACTACATCGCCACAGCATGATGCTGCCACCACCATGCTTCACTGTAGGGATGGTGCCAGGTTTCCTCCAGACGTGACACTTGGCATTCAGGCCAAAGAGTTCACTCTTGGTTTCATCAGACCAGAGAATCTTGTTTCTCATGGAGTCCTTTAGGTGCCTTTTGGGCAAACTCCCAGCGGGCTGTCATGTGCCTTTACTGAGGAGTGGCTTCCGTCTGGCCACTCTACCATAAAAGCCTGATTGGAAGAGCTCTCCCATCTCCACAGAGAAACTCTGGAGCTCTGTCAGAGTTACCATTGGGTTCATGGTCACCTCCCTGACCAAGGCCCTTCTCTCTCGATTGCTCCGTTTGGCCTGGCGGCCAGCTCTAGGAAGAGTCTTGGTGGTTCCAAACTTCTTCCATTTAAGAATGATGGAGGCTACTGTGTTCTTGGGGACCTTCAATGCTGCAGAAATGTTTTGGTACCCTTCCCTCAGATCTGTGCCTTGACACAATCCTGTCTCGGAGCTCTACGGACAATTCCTTCGACCTCATGGCTTGGTTTTTGCTCTGACATGCACTGTCAACTGTGGAACCTTATATAGACAGGTGTGTGCCTTTCCAAATCATGTCCAATCAATTGAATTTACCACAGGTGAACTCCAATCAAGTTGTAGAACATCTCAAGGAGGATCAATGGAAACAGGATTCACTTGAGCTCAATTTCAAGTCTCATAGCAAAGGCTCTGAATACTTATGTACATTTTATTTTTAATACATTTGCAAAAATGTCTAAAAAACAGTTTTCGCTTTGTCATTATGGGGTATTGTGTGAAGATTGATGAGAAAAAAAGATTGAATCAATTGTTACAAGGCTGTAACGTTACAAAATGTGGAAAAAGTGAAGTGGTCTGAATAGTTTCCCGAATGCACAGTATACTTTATTAACATGGAAAGTAAAGCACATCCATTGTCAAAGTAAACATAAGAACGACGGTCAAAGACAGGAATAGACTAGACTGTTGGTGATGAAGCAATCATAATGATACGTGGTAATCATATTAACAGCAATTACAACCCAGAATCATAAAGAACAGACTAATATGAATAATCACACTCTACCTGCTGTCTACTTCTCACTGTCTGTCCCTCAGGTTGTGGAAGGAGGCCACACATTTGGCTGATAAAACACAGCGTTTTGTTTTTCACCAAGTACGTATTTAAAATTCTTCATATTGTTTTATAATTTGGGGGAAGAATTTCTTACTTCAAAATCTCTGTCACAATTTGACAGAAAATGCAGCTCTGTCTATCTCTTCCTGCGGGCAGAATGAGCACAGCCTGTCCTCTTTAGGTAATCAGGTTTGCCTGGGACGACCGGTCTCTATGGCCCACCTCTCTCTATCTCCCTCTCAATTCAATTCAAAGGGCTTTATTGGCATGGGAAACATATGTTTAGATTGCCAAAGCAAGTGAAATAGATAATAAACAATAGTGAAATAAACTATACAAAATGAACAGTAAACATTACACTCACAGAAGTTCCAAAGGAATAAAGACATTTCAAATGTCATATTATGTCTATATACAGTGTTGTAATGATGTGCAAATAGTGAAAGTAAAAAAGGGAAAATAAATAATCATAAATATGGGTTGTATTTACAATGGTGTTTGTTCTTCACTGGTTGACCTTTTCTTGTGGCAACTGTCCATAGATTTTGCTGCTGTGATGGCACACTGTGGTATCTCACCCAGTAGATGAAGTAGGGCATTTATCAAAATTTGATTTGTTTTCGAATTCTTTGTGGGTCTGTGTAAACCGAGGGAAATATGTGTCTCTAATATGGTCGTACATTTGGCAGGTTGGGAAGTGCAGCTCAGTTTCCACCTCATTTTGTGGGCAGTGTGCACATAGGCAAACCTGGCTCTCAAGAGAAGACAGGCTAAGGCGGTCTCTCTCAATAGCAACTCTATGCTCACAGAGTCTGTACAAAGTCAAAGCTTTCCTTAATATTGGGTCAGTCACAGTGGTCAGGTATTCTGTCTGGGTGGGCATCTAGCCTTGGTGACGGCTCTGGTTCGGGACATAGACCCCGCTCCGCTCGCGGATCCCTCCGCTTCCGTGGAACCGGACTGTGGATCGTCGCCAGAGGCTCCGGACCGTGGATTGTTGCCGGAGGAACCGGACCGTAGATTGTCGCCGGGGACTCCGGACCGTGGATCGTCGCCGGAGGAACCGGACCGTAGATCGTTGCCGGGGACTCCGGACTGTGGATCGTCGCCGGAGGCTCCGGACCGTGGATCGTCGCCTGAGGTACCGGACCGTGGATCGTCGCCGGAGGCTCCGGACCGTGGATCGTCGCCTGAGGTACCGGACCGTGGATCTTCGCCGGGGACTCCGGACCGTGGATCGTCACCGGGGACTCCGGACCGTAGATCGTCGCCGGAGGCTCCAGACTTAGCAACCCTCGTTGTAGGCTCCGTACTGAGAACCCTTACTGGAGGCTCTGGACTGGGAACCCTCGCAGGAGGCTCAGGACTAGGAACCCTCGCTGGAGGCTCCGGACTGGGAACCCTCGCAGGAGGCTCTGGACTGGGAACCCTCGCAGGAGGCTCTGGACTAGGAACCCTCGCTGGAGGCTCCGGACTGGGAACCCTCTCAGGAGGCTCTGGACTAGGAACCCTCGCTGGAGGCTCCGGACTGGGAACCCTCGCAGGAGGCTCTGGACTAGGAACCCTCGCTGGAGGCTCCGGACTGGGAACCCTCTCAGGAGGCTCCGGACTAGGAACCCTCGCAGGAGGCTCTGGACTGGGAACCCTCGCAGGAGGCAGTCCAGAGCCTCCAGCCCAGCTTTGTAGGCCTCAAAAGCAACAATACAAAATCAAGATCCCACAACCACAGTGGGGAAAAGGCTGCCTAAATATGATCCCCAATCAGAGACAACGAAAGACAGCTGCCTCTGATTGGGAACCATACCAGGCCAACAAAGAAATACAAAAACTAGAGTACCCACCCTAGTCACACCCTGACCTAACCAAAATAGAGAATAAAAAAGGATCTAAGGTCAGGGCGTGACATCCGTTTTGGATAGATAATTATTTGTGTTGTTGTTTGTTTTATGTTTTTCAATTTTCCCAGAAGTGGTTAGAGTCTATGGATTCTTCAATTACATTGAGCTGCTTTCTGACATGCTGTTCCTTCTTTTTCCGTAGTGTATTTCTGTATTGTTTTAGTGATTCACCATAGTGAAGGTGTCGGCTCAGGTTTTCTGGGTCTCTATGTTTTTGTTTGGACAGGTTTCTCAATTTCTTTCTTAGGTTTTTGCATTCTTCATCATACAATTTGTATGATGTATTTAATTTTCTGTTTGACATGTTTAAATTTGACAGGGAAGCTGAGAGGTCAAATATACTGTTCAGATTTTTTACTGCCAAGGAACAGTAAACTGAAAGTCAGACAACTTTCCAGGAAGTTGTCTGAAAGGGATTGAATTTGTTGTTGCCTAATTGTTTTTTGGTAGGTTTCCACACTACATTCCTTCCATCTATAGCATTTCTTAATATTACTCAGTTCCTTTGGCTTTGATGCCTCATGATTGAGTATAGCTCTGTTCAAGTAGACTACGATTTTGCTGTGATCTGATAGGGGTGTCAGTGGGCTGACTGTGAACTCTCTGAGAGACTCTGGGTTGAGGTCAGTGATAAAGTAGTCGTCAGTACTACTGCCAAGAGATGAGCTATAGGTGTACCTACCGTAGGAGTCCCCTCGAAGCCTACCATTGACTATGTACATACCCAGCGTGCAACAAAGCTGCTGGAGTTGTTACCCGTATTGTTGGTTATGTTGTCATAGTGGTGTCTATGGGGGCATATGGGGGAGGGAATGCTGTCACCTCCAGGTAGATGTTTGTCCCCTTGTGTGCTGAGGGTGTCAGGTTCTTGTCCAGTTCTGGCATTCAGGTCGCCACAGACTAGAACATGTCCCTGGGCCTGGAAATGATTGATTTCACCCTCCAGGGTGGAGAAGCTGTCTTCATTAAAGTATAGGGATTCTAGTGGGGGGGATATAGGTAACACATAGGGGGACATTTTTCTCTGTTGAGATCATTTCCGTTTGAATATCTAACCAAATGTAAAATGTTCCTGTTTTGATGAATTTAATAGAGTGAATTAGATCTGCTCTATACCAAATGAGCATACCCCCTGAGTCCGTTCCCTGTTTCACACCTGGTAGTTTGGTGCATGGGACTACCAGCTCTATGTAACCTAGAGGAAAACCTCGCTCTCTCTCTCCTCTATACCAGGTTTCTTGTAGGAAGACAATGTCTGTATTTCTGATTTATTTGGTGAAGTCCAGGTTCCTGCTCTTTAGGCCAAAGGCAGATGACCTCAGGCCTTGGATATTCCAGGATGAGATAGTGAAGGCTTTGTGTCCCATAAAGTGTCCAATGTTGTTAGTCGTGTGGTTT